>NC_069503.1:535677509-535983627 GCF_027579735.1 Bombina bombina
AAGGTCTAAATTAGTATTGTTACCATAGATACACTGATGATCTATGCAGTCACCATAAAATGTCAAGAAAAATTAATAAGGCTCTATATCTTAACATAAATACTAAAAAATAAGACATTTTCTTGCACAGAAACTTATTAACTGATAACAATATATAAAGAGCAATGTTTGTTCTAAACAAAATTTGATTAAATAGAATAGTAGAGCAATGATTAATTCACAATTTCCAGAACATTCCAGCTTCCTCAAATGTCAGTTTCCCACATTAGAAAATCCATGCATCATCCAGCATTAGTTAGTATGCAGAATTAGTGTTCATTACTCACTTTAGTAATTCATTAATCCTCTTTGCAGCATTGCACAGCAAACCACATTCAAACACCATATATTGCTTGCTCATTTACTTTGGCATTAAGCACATAATTAGCAGCAGAATAAGTTAATCAATATTTTTCAGCACTCCCATCCCGGTCTGCATAGCTTATTGCAGAAGTGTCTATGTATAGGTAGGGGTTATCCCGATACACTAATTGAAAAAGAAATAAAGTGAAACTTATTCCTAGATCTGATTTAGTGAAACATAAGAGTACCAATGTGAATCCCCCCCAAAAAAGGAGAAAGATAATAGATAAATGTTTGTAACAGAATATAACTCTCAGAGTACTGAAATACAGTGTATTGTTAGGAAACACTGGGGAATATTGTTTGAATGTAACCCGAATATACAAGCTTTCAAAAATACCCCATGCCGGCCTATAAAAGAGGTCCTAATGTACAAACTAAGTTAGTAAAAGCGGATATTGGGACTTATATTAAAAAGGGAGATAGATATATTGGTTCTAAAAATTTGGGATGTTTCCCTTTCTTGAGCTGTTCATGCTCTACTAATATGACTAAAGGCTCTGCCTTTTTTTCATCCCCACACCGGTAAGAAATACAATATAAAAGTGTTTTATACCCGTTTGACTACATACGATATTTAAATGGTTAAATGCCCGTGTGGGGGGTATATATCGGGGAATCGACTAGAAGTGCTAAAGATCGTATCATTGAGCAAAAAAGTAACATCCGCACATGTAATTTTAAAGCCCCATTAGCTAGTCATTTTTTAAAACATGGTCACTCTATAAGCCAACTTAGGTTTCAAATAATTGATCACATAATTCAACCACGTAGAGGAGGGGATAGGGAGTTGCTGCTAAAGCAAAAAGAATCAGATTGGATTTATGAATTGGGAACGCTAGAACCAAAGGGTTTAAACAAAGAATGGGATTCATCAGTTTTTGTTTAGACTATTGTTTTGTGCAATGATTAAAGGGACAGTCTAGTATAAATTAAACTTTCATTATTCAGATAGGACTTTTAATTTTAATCAACTTTCCAATTTACTTTTATCATCAAATTTGCTTTTTTCTCTTGGTATTCTTAGTTTAAACTAAATGTAGGTAGGCTCATATGCTAATTTCTAAGTCTTTGAGGGCTGCCTCTTATCACATGCTTTTTAAATCTCTTTTCAACACAAAGAGACAGAAAGTACACGCGGGTCATATAGATAACACTGTGTTCAGGCACAGGGGGTTATTTAAAATTTAGCACAAAACAATGCTAAATGCAAGACAATAGATAATAAACAGTCACAGTCATGTGATCAGGGGGCTGGAAGAAGATTCCTAGATACAAGGTAATCACAGAGGTATAAAGTATATTAATATAACTGTGTTGGTTATGCAAAACTGGGGAATGGGTAATAAAGGGATTATCTATCTTTTAAAACAATAACAATTCTAAGGTAGACTGACCCTTTAATAATATAATGTACAATAAGTTGGCTTCTTGCTATTTTCTGTCTTATATAGTTGAGTAATAATTAATATATGTATAGTATTGCTCTGTATATACATATGTATTTAACTGTATTAGTATTGAACATTAATAGAAAAATATTTAGTATCAGTTAATGAAATGAAATAGTTAACATGATTGCTAGCGCCACCTAGTGGCATTAGGGTATATAAGAGTGTGATTAGTGTTTGCATGGCATGAATAAGGGATATTGTCCTGAAACGTTGCCTGTTTGTTTGTCTCCTTAAAGGGCCACTAAACCCAAAATCTTTCTTTCATGATTCAGATAGAGAATAGAAATTTAAACAACATTACAATTTACTTCTATTATTTATTTTGCTTCATTTTTTAGATATCCTTAGTTGAAGAAAAAGCAATGCACATGGTGAGCCAATCACACAAGGCTTCTATGTGCAGCAACCAATCAACGGCTACTGAGCATATCTAGATATGCTTTTCAGCAAAGAATATCAAGAGAATAAAACAAATTAGATAATCGAAGTAAATTAGAAAGATGTTTAAAATTGCATTCTCTTTCTAAATCATGAAAGAAAAAATGTGGGTCTCATGTCCCTTTAAATAAATAAGGAATTGATGTCACCTGCGTATTGCTTTATTATATGTTTTGGGTCCTGGACAGTGGTCCATAGGTGACTTGCAACATATTCACATAGGTACCACATGTAAGACAAAATTATTACATAAAGTTTGCAACTCCTATGTGTTATAATTGTCAATAACTTTCAGCCACTACACTCTGAACTAAATAAAGTGTGTATCGCTCTAAAATAACTCACACGGCCTCTACAGAAGCACTACAATCCAGCAACCTCAAGCCACTAACATGTCTGACACTTTATCATCTCCAAGCTCACCAAATAAGTGATGTACACATACAGCTAACAAGCACCTCCTTATTCCCAATCTATATATTTATTTTGAGTTGTGGTTCATCTTGTGTGCCCACCCAAAAGGAATTCCCAAAGCATTTTTTTTCCACAAAATGATTGCACACATTCTTAGTTGTGTTTTTTTCCCCTTCTTTTCAAGGGGCCTAAAACTAATTTTTAAAATTAAAAATTAAAAAAAATTACTCATTGTATAGATTTTTTTTTTTTCTTTTAAATTTCATATTTTCATATTTTTTCTTTTATACTGAGTGGTGCATGTAAGAATATCAAATTACATGTTTCCAATTTTAAATTGTGTACTTTGATGTGGTAAATAATGCAAAATACTTAGTTGTATAGCTTTATTAAATTAGTATAGCAATTTAATGAGTGAGATGAGAGAGGGTAACGTGCCTTAAACTGCTTAGCACAACTACAATAATAGGTTATTTACCATTCGATTGTTTTTCCATTCTGTGTCTTCACCTCTCTTCAAAGCTGTTCTAGTATTTTAACCCCTTACAGGGGAAGCTCGTCATCTTCATACCTAACACAGTTTTTGAGCTTAGGTATTTTCAAATCCTATGACACACATTGGGGCATTTACAGATTAGTAGCACTGCTGGATTTCTGACAGAGTTAGCATACACAATACCGATCAGGAGCTTTACATTTTGACATTTAAAAAAAAAAAAAAAGTTTAAACGTTACATAAATTATATATATAAAGATCTAGAGGAATAATACAGAACAATGCAGCTGCAGCAAAAACTATAACGCTGTGTGGGATTAAAATAAGAGAACAGCTTTTGAAGAGAGCTGCAGGCACAGAAGGAAAAGCAGTGAAAAAAAAAATATATATAAATATTCCACGTGAACCAGTGATTGTAACCAAAGTAGACTAATAATAATGTAACCACTATGCACAATACTTGAAGGGACAGTCAAGTCCAAAAAAAAGTTTCATAATTCAAATAGGGCATGTATTTTTTTTTTTTTTTTATTGAGGTTCTTTTCAAAACAAACAATTAGTAATTGTCATTACATATTAGGGGGTAAAGTAAATTGATACAAGGTAGGCTACCAAAACATAACAGATAAATACACAATATAAGTAAGTGACAAATTACACTTTCAATACAAGCAGTAAGTGCTGTTTAAACAGTATACCCACCATATGATTTGAACGGCCACTCTTGGACCACCAAGTTGCAGTAAACACAATATAAAGTAGGTAAACATCAATGTGAAGGGGCCACTCATGGACCCCAAGGGGAGAACCTCTTTTCTCTTGTAAGGTGTATCCAGTCCACGGATTCATCCTTTACTTGTGGGATATTCTCCTTCCTAACAGGAAGTGGCAAAGAGAGCACACAGCAGAGCTGTCCATATAGCTCCCCCTCTAGCTCCACCCCCAGTCATTCTCTTTGCCGGCTCTAAGCAATAGGGTCCCTCTCGGAAGGGTAAAGTGAATGTGGTGTTAGATTTGTAGTTTTTTGTTCTACAAGCAAAAGTTTGTTATTTTAAATGGTACCGGTGTGTACTGTTTACTCTCCATCAGAAAAGAGATGAAGATTTCTGCAGAGAGGAAAATGATTTTAGCATGTTGTAACTAAAATCCACTGCTGTTCCCACACAGGACTGAGGAGTACAAGAAAACTTCAGTTGGGGGGAACGGTTTGCAGGTTAGGCTGCAATAAGGTATGTTCAGTCATTTATTTCTAGACAAGACTGTGATAATGCTAGAGAAGGACTGATAAGATCCCCATGAGGGAAGGGTAAGCTTTATTCAGAGACTAAGTATGGAATTACAAGCTTACATAACAGGGCTAATTTATGCTGGTTGACACTATTTTATGGCAAGTTGACACTTTTTTATGGCAAACGGTTTTTACTAAGAAAAATCATTTTTTGAGACACTTTGAAGGTCCCTTTGGGTTTCTTACAGGGGTTGTTACCCACATGGCTAATATTATAACTCTTAGGAGTGTTTTCTTAGGCCTCACAGCACCGGAGTAAGGTGGGAGGGGCCTAATTTCGCGCCTCAGATGCGCAGTTAGTTTGACTAGATCTTCAGGCTGTGTTCACATGGAGGCTCCTGCTACAGTTTGAGGACCCATGAGAAGCTTTTTCCCAATAAATCTGACTCCTAAGGGAAGGTAGGGCCACAGCAGAGCTGGGGCATGGTGCTAAAGTTGTTTTAACCGGTCTGTTAGCTTACTATTGATCCGGTTTGGGCATTAAGGGGTTAATCATTTTTCTTGCTAGTTGTGCAATCTTACCAATGCTTTAGGTACATACTGTGAAAATTTCAAAAAGTTTGGTGCATTTTTCACTGTTTTGGAAAATTGTGTGCCCTTTTTATCTCTTAAAGGCACAGTAACGTTTTTTTTGCAAAGCACAAGTCCCTTCTGGCGGTTCTAAGACCGCGGGGCATAGCAGTGGCGCCTTACCTAGACGACATCTTAATTCAGGCGTCGACTTTCCAAAGAGCCAAGTCTCACACGGAAATTGTATTGGCCTTTCTGAGGTCTCACGGGTGGAAGGTGAACATCAAAAAGAGTTCTCTCTCCCCCCTCACAAGAGTTCCATTCCTAGTAACCCTAATAGACTCGGTAGAAATGAAAATATTTCTGACGGAGGTCAGAAAGTTAAAACTCTTAACTACTTGCCGAGCTCTTCATTCCATTCCTCGGCCGTCTGTAGCTCAGTGCATGGAGACAATCGGACTAATGGTAGCGGCAATGGACATAGTCCCTTTTGCACGGATACACCTCAGACCACTGCAACTATGCATGCTCAAACAGTGGAATGGGGATTATGCAGATTTGTCTCCTCAAATACAGTTGGACCAGGGGACCAGAGATTCTCTTCTCTGGTGGTTGTTTCAGGATCACCTGTCTCAGGGAATGTGCTTCCGCAGACCAGAGTGGATCATTGTAACGACCGACGCCAGTCTGTTGGGCTGGGGTGCAGTCTGGGACTCCCTGAAAGCTCAGGGCTTATGGTCTCGGGAAGAAGCTCTTCTCCCGATAAACATTCTGGAACTGAGGGCAATATTCAACGCTCTTCAGGCATGGCCTCAGCTAGCTGCGGCCAAATTCATCAGATTTCAGTCGGACAACATCACGACTGTAGCTTACATCAACCATCAAGGGGGAACAAGGAGTCCCCTAGCAATGATGGAAGTAACCAAAATAATCAGGTGGGCGGAGGATCACTCTTGCCACCTCTCAGCAATTCACATCCCAGGAGTAGACAACTGGGAAGCGGATTTTCTAAGTCGTCAGACTTTTCATCCGGGGGAGTGGGAACTCCACCCGGAGGTATTTGCCCAGCTGATTCAGCTATGGGGCACTCCAGAATTGGATCTGATGGCGTCCCGTCAGAATGCCAAACTTCCTCTTTATGGGTCCATGTCCTGGGATCCCCAGGCGGTGTTGGTAGATGCTCTAGCAGCGCCTTGGTCCTTTAATCTGGCCTATGTGTTTCCACCGTTTCCTCTCCTTCCTCGTCTGGTTGCCAGAATCAAGCAGGAGAGGGCGTCGGTGATTCTAATAGCACCTGCGTGGCCACGCAGGACTTGGTATGCAGACCTAGTGGACATGTCATCCGTTCCACCATGGACTCTGCCAATGAGGCAGGACCTTCTACTTCAAGGTCCTTTCAAACATCCAAATCTAATTTCTCTGTGTCTGATTGCTTGGAGATTGAACGCCTAATTCTATCTAAGCATGGTTTCTCTGAGTTGGTTATCAATACCCTGATTCAGGCTAGAAAGCCTGTCACCAGGAAAATCTACCATAAGATTTGGCGAAAATATCTTTGTTGGTGCGAATCCAAGGGTTACTCATGGAGTAAGATTAGGATTCCCAGGATATTGTCCTTTCTCCAAGAAGGATTGGAGAAAGGATTATCAGCTAGTTCCTTAAAAGGACAGATATCTGCTGTGTCTATTCTTTTACACAAACATCTGGCAGAGGTACCAGACGTTCAAGCGTTTAGTCAGGCTTTAGTCAGAATCAAGCCTGTTTATAGACCTGTGGCTCCGCCATGGAGTCTGAATTTAGTTCTTTCAGTTCTGCAAGGGGTTCCGTTTGAACCTTTACATTCCATAGATATTAAACTTTTATCTTGGAAAGTTTTGTTTTTGGTAGCTATCTCTTCTGCTCGAAGAGTTTCAGAGTTATCTGCCTTACAGTGTGACTCACCTTACTTGGTGTTCCACGCAGATAATGTAGTTTTGCGTACCAAACCCGGTTTTCTTCCTAAGGTTGTGTCTAATAAGAATATTAATCAGGAAATTGTTGTTCCTTCTCTGTGTCCTAATCCTTCTTCGAAGAAGGAACGTCTGTTACACAATCTTGATGTGGTTCGTGCTTTAAAGTTCTATTTACAAGCAACTAAGGATTTCAGACAAACAACTTCATTGTTTGTCATCTATTCTGGTAAGAGGAGAGGTCAGAAGGCGACTGCTACCTCTCTTTCCTTTTGGCTGAAAAGCATCATCCGTCTGGCCTATGAGACTGCTGGCCAGCAGCCTCCTGAAACAATTACTGCTCATTCTACCAGAGCAGTGGCTTCCACATGGGCTTTTAAAAATGAGGCTTCTGTTGAACAGATTTGTAAGGCAGCGACTTGGTCTTCGCTGCATACTTTTTCCAAATTTTACAAATTCAATACTTTTGCTTCTTTGGAGGCTATTTTTGGGAGAAAGGTTTTACAAGCAGTGGTGCCTTCCGTTTAAGGTACCTGTCTTGTTCCCTCCCTTCATCCGTGTCCTAAAGCTTTGGTATTGGTATCCCACAAGTAAAGGATGAATCCGTGGACTGGATACACCTTACAAGAGAAAACAGAATTTATGCTTACCTGATAAATTACTTTCTCTTGTGGTGTATCCAGTCCACGGCCCGCCCTGGCTCTTAGTCAGGTAGATTTTTGGTCTAAACTACAGTCACCACTGCACCCTATGGTTTCTCCTTTTTCTTCCTAACCTCCGGTCGAATGACTGGGGGGTGGAGCTAGAGGAGGAGCTATATGGACAGCTCTGCTGTGTGCTCTCTTTGCCACTTCCTGTTAGGAAGGAGAATATCCCACAAGTAAAGGATGAATCCGTGGACTGGATACACCACAAGAGAAAGTAATTTATCAGGTAAGCATAAATTCTGTTTTTTGTTTTAAGGGAATAAAAGGTTAACAATATGTTGTACTAAGGTAATTAAGGTGCGGTATTGGCTAGATTATCCGCATTTTTAACCCTCCTAGAATAGGAGGTGCATTATGAGGGGGGAGGGGGGAGGAGGTGGTAATTTTAATTATAAAATGTATAAGCAAAGTGTGATATCTATGCTAAGAGTTATACAAGCACATGTGCTATCAGAGGAGACATAGGAATGAGTCAACTTAAATATGAGCCGATGCTATATCCTGCAAAAGAAAGCCTAGGTGTTTAAGGCGATAAACCCAACGCTGATTGAGTAGCTCACTTATAATATTATGGAAAGAGAGACTATAAAGAATAGCGCCAGTGAAGGTCCAGCCCCCACTAAGGCCATTTTCCAATATGCTAGATAACTGTTGAGAGGGTATTAAATGTTTAATATAGGCAAAGGAGTAAGTAAAAAAAATTCACTGTTCCCCTAATCACATTAAACATATACATTACATTATGAAACAACATATAACATTTCACAGGCTCCAAATTATTACTAGTAAGTGTAGCTAATATGAAAACTTATACAGATATGCAGGTAAACCTCTACATATTAGTTATTTTAAGTATAATTCAAGACAAGGGCCTGCATCAATAAATATACAATTCTCACAAGTAAACCATTTGAACATAACGACTCCCTAGATATTTATAATAAGCTTGGGAGACCTGTGCCCAATTACATAGATGAGAAGATAGAATATGGATCTGCTACAAGGCATGGGTCCTATGCCCTGCAGCATGAGACCTAGAACTCCAACACTCAACCTCAAATTTTCAACATAAGATCTCTATTATCTAGGGAAGTCTTCACCAATGCAATCCAAGTTTGTCCTGTCTTCTCTAGTTCTCAGTTATATAGTACATGTGAGAAATCGGGTAATAGCAATTAGATAGGGGTTCATCATCTACATACAGTCAGTTATCATATTACATTTTATTAGGAAATGTGTTTTGAAGATGGTACCTTGCCTAAGCCTATGTTAAATGTTATAGCTATGGACTAAGTATTAACAACAGGGCTACTGAGAGCCCCGCTCTCTTCCGCCTGTGTTTATATCAGTTTCCTATGGAGGCACCATAATATATAGTAGGATTGAGTGTGTAACTCTAGCTATTAGATCCTGGCAGGAATTGGCTCTTATGAAAGGCGCTATAAAATAGGAAAATAATGCCTAAACATTTGTAAATTTAAAACTATGTAAAGCACACAACAGCAAACATAAATAACGTGGAAAACGTAGTCACAAAGTAGATTGTAGAGAGATCCCAGAGGTTGTACAAATTTCTCTCATTGTCAGCACGGAGGTAGTTTCCAGGTCAGCCAATGCCTCCTCGGAGGCCATGAGGAATATACTGCACTGTTTGCACAAACCCCAGTAATGACCACAACCCGACAACAAAATCACTACTCATTGCAAGGTCCTCTGGCAGTCTATCCCATATGCAGTCCTGCATCATCCAGCCATTCCTCTCAAGCGTATACACCCTGGAGCGACATGCAGTGAAAGCCAGCTTCCTTTTACCACCTTTAAATTGCTGTCTCGCCATCTGGACGGTGGGATGCATCCCACTCTCGATCATCAAAGCAACATTCTGTGAATCCGGCCCATGATCGCCAGGAGTTGGCACACCAATCTGCACCTCCCCAACATCAGACTCCAAACCTAAGCGTCTAGCTTCCTCCATGGCGGCTGAGGAGGAATTGTGTTTCCGTCTGGGTGAGTGGTCGATTGTCTTCTGCGGCTCGGCCACATGACAAGATTCAGGGTTCGGTATAAGGCCCATCTGTGTTCAACTTGCGGGTAGGTATGGAAGGTATCAAGGGTAAATGAAGCACAGATCTGAGGTCGTTAATTAGCGGAAGGGATTTTTGCTTAGTTAGCGTTTGAATAGATGAGTCCCACGCTGCCACTGTCTCCATAATGTGCAGCTATAGCGTTCTAAGCTGAATGCCTGTCTCTCTGGTAATCCTGCTCCGAAATGCTCCTTCATCAGTTGAAAAGGCAGGGTACTCTTCTATAGCCTATTATCTCTGTAGTTAAGCCTTTTTCAGAAAGGGTATTGTAGCAGGGAAAGTCTAAAGTGCGGCTCAATAATCATGTGTTCATGAGGATGGTCGCTCCTAGAGAGATTTGATTGTAGGCCTGCTATCAAAAAGATAGAATCTGGTAGATATTCCACTCCTCTACCCCAGACTCCTATGCCTCCAAAGCTCTTAAGGTCCCAAAATTGTAAAAGTTTAGGAATCTGAACGGTCTAAAAAGTTATTTTTCAAAAAAATAGAGCCGGAGCTACTATGAAGTGTGACCGTTCAGTTCCAAAGCTGGCTCCTCCCCCCGGGCATGTAATTTTAAACAACTTTCCAATTTACTTTTATCACCAATTTTGCTTTGTTCTCTTGGTTTTCTTGGTTGAAAGCTAAACCTAGGAGCTTCAAATGATAATTTCTTAGACCTTGAAGGTCGCCTCTGAATTTGAAAGTTGTTCACCACTAGAGGGCATTAGTTCATGTGTTTCATATAGATAACATTGAGCTCATGCACGTGAATTTACCCAGGAGGGAGCACTGATTGGCTAAAATGCAAGTCTGTCAAAAGAACTGAAATAAGGGGGCAGTCTGCAGAGGCTTAGATACAAGGTAATCACAGAGGTAAAACATGTATAATTATAACTCTGTTGGTTATGCAAAACTGGGAAATGGGTAATTAAGGGATTATCTATTTTTCAAACCAACAGAAATTCTGGTGTTGACTGTCCCTTTAAACCAAAATGTTGTGGTTGCATGTTCTGAAGGTAGGGAGAAGATTGCTCCCCAACGGATATCAGATGTGCCTCAAATAAAACACATAATACTGTATATTATTATTATTATTATTATTATTATCATTTATTTGTATAGCACCGCCAAATTCCGTAGCACTGGAATATATATAGCGTTAAACTGTCATCAGGGCCACCATTAGCTTTTGTTGGGCCCTTCAGCCGAAGGCCCTTATTCTCCACCCCCTGTATGCCCTATTCTATGTATGGCCCACCCCTGTCCCAACATTCAGTGTTTCCTATATTAAGAATAGCACTATATATTACAGCTCCTGATATCAAACAGTGCTTCATAAACAAAAGAACAATGTACATTGCACCTTCTCATACCCCTGACATTGTGAGGCCCCCCCTAAGTGCAGGGCACTGGGCGGGTGCCTCTTTTCGTCCTGCCCAAAGGGCAGACCTGACTGTCATGATGTTTTAAAAGGCGGTGTACTTTATAACGGTACTCATATATGGCAGAGCTACGTTAGTTCAAAGATAATCGCTGAATGAATCAGCCCAGGTGTCATAGGGGGGTTACACTTTTTTTAAACCTAGGTTAAAACACACACACACTAACCTTTTGGAATGTATCCTAAATGGTATAGAGCTAATATTGGACACTAATTACTTCTGGTATTATTTGCAAGAAAGTGGAATGCTGGTGGGCATTAGGTTCGCACCCAGTTATGTCAACTTATGCATGTCTGTTTGGGAGGAACTGATAGTTGTATTATTTAAATGTATTGTGTATATGATGGTTATGTATAAATATATCTAAACAAAACTTGCATAGATTCTCATGGATGAAAATAAAGCCCTAATTTATGATGTTTTGTTCTTCTTTGATAAGACATTCTGCAGGACTAATGTGTTGATGAAATCATATTATTAAAATATTTGAAGGATCAAGTTCAGGAGAACATGTTCATTGTCTTTCTCTCTTCTCTCTCATCTCACTCACTGCCTCAACTTTCTGTCTTCTTTCTTTTCACTTATATCTTTATCTTACCTCTCTTCTCCCCAGACTTTCTCCATCAACAACAGTTTGCAAAGAAGAAGAATAGATTTAAGTAACAAGGACAACAATTCTGTACAGTAGGTGTTTATCAACCAGCAACTAAATATTCTCCAAAGCATGATTCTTCATCTTTAGGAACCCAACCAACTAATCAGTATATATATGGTAGAAGGGAGGTATGAAGGACACATGTACTGATTTCTCATAAAATATGTAAATACATATTTTGGAGAGCATAGGAGAGGGTAGCATCATATCACAAAATGTTGCCTTAGGCATAGGCTTAGTTGGTCTACTCTAAACCAAAATACACCTGTGCATACATGGAATACTTATATGTAAACATTCCATCCTTGCATGGTTTGTATAGCCAATACCACAATAACTAATGGAAAGCACCGTAGGCTGTTGGCAAAGTAAGTGTGCTCTCAAGTTTACTAATTGCCATGTATGTTAAAAAATGTCATTTTTGAGTTGTTAGAATAATATACCTTAAAAAAAAACACACAGCTATTTTTCTTTTGAGTTTATTATTCTTCAAGAACTGTTTGTTGAAGATGACTAACGATTGTAGCCCATGATTACTTTCTTTATCTAAAATTTCTTTTTTTTCTATTTTTCTTTCTTAGGTATACTTTACAATGTTGACCTAACGAAGAACTTTGATTTTAATGTACACATAAGAAAAAAGCGTGTAGTAGGTCGTCAATATGCCCCATTATGTCTGGTCTGCAGAACACCTATTGAATGTGAACCCGAGTTAAGCTTGCCTGGAGGAAAATTCTACAAAATTTCCTTTCTCTGCAATGACATGGAAAGCTTTATTGTAACAGCAGAAAAAGATATAGGTAGGTCTCAACATTACATTCTTGTTGTTTTATTTTGTTATTAATATAGATAATATAATTTTTAATATGATCACATTTGTAAAGTTGCTGCACTTAGTATTTTGTGCCCTGAATACATAAAACTAACCTTATTTTGACCTGTGTGTAGCCATGCATGTGTGTGCAGAATGCATGCATGTGTGATCGTTTAATTAAATCTTATTTGCCCTTAAGCTGCCCATTCTTCCGTTTTTCGCAAATTCACGGGTAAAGCAACTATATCCTACTTTGATATATGCAAAGAACTAAGCTTCATACTAATCGTTAAGGGACCCCATTTAATAATATTGTCCAATCTTATTATTAAAACCTTTGCAAAAGCATCAACGGGTTCACCTTTATCTCTGTTCCCTCTTAAAAAGACATGAAACCCAACATTTTTTTCATGATTAAGAAAGAGCATAAAAAATTTAACAATGCACTACTCAAAGCTAGCTTAACACATCAGGTGAGCCATTGACAAGAGTCATTTAATCAGCAGCTACCTCCCAGTAGAGCATTGCTGCCCCTGAGCCTACCTAGGTATGCTTTCCAACAAAGGATATCAAGAGAACCAAGCATATTAGATAATACAACTACATTAGAAAGTTGTTTTACAATTGAATGCTCTATTTGAATAATGAAAGAACATTTTGGAGTTTCATGTCCCTTTTAATTCCTCAAGTAGGTCAAGCTCATTCATTGTGATGATTTCATTAGTAAAAATAGCCACTAAATAGATTATTTTATTTCCTGTATTTTTATCTCATTTCCAAATAGAGTCTGAACCTACTACATGCTTGTAAAATAAATTATTTCAATATGTATGCATTTGTTCCTGATAACACAATAGCCTAGCTGAAAATTTTTATTGAACCTGCACTAATGTAAGAGGCCAGTTATACATTAAACCTGTAAGTACTGGGCTGTTAATTTTTGTGCATTTTCTTTATTCTACAAAACTAGAACATATTCATATTTGTTATTCCACCCAAAACACCTATCTGCTGGTGTGATAGACACATTTGTAAGCTAGTTTACAGAGAGATACATAGATTTGTTTAGACATTCATTAGCCACCATCAAACCATTAAAGGGATATCATGGGTTGCTGCTGTTAAGGTGTGTCCAGAATTGTAATGATGTTTTGTGTGTAGAAAAAAGTATTTTTAGTCATCCTAGCTATGCTTTGTCCTTTTCTTGTTTTCTATTTTGAACGTTTCTTTTTTATTGTTCTAGATTGTGATGAATGGGACAGAAGCCCCCCTTTTTTCACGATTAAGATAGAGCATGCAGTTTTAAACAACTTTCCGTTTTACATCTATTATGTAATCTGCTTTGTTCTTTTAATACCATTTATTGAAAAGCATACCTAGGTAGTCTCAGGAGCAACAATGCATTACTGGGAGTTAGTTGGTGATTGGTGGCTACACATATATGCCTTGTCATTGGCCAGGTGTGTTCAGCTAGCTCCCAGTAATGCATTGCTACTTTAACAAAGGATTCCAAAAAAGGAGCAAATTAGATAATAGAAGTGAACTGATAAGTTGTTTAAAATTGTATTCTGTATGTGAATCATTAAAGAACAATTTTGGGGTTCGTATCCTTTTATGAGAAAAGGCTCAATGACTTAAATATATAGCTGAGAAGAGAAAGAGGTAATTTTATAGTAACTTTCAAGTATATTAAGTAAGCTTAGTAAGGCTGAGGCTGTATTTTTCATAAAAAGAATAATTCCAGAACAAGGGGTCATTATATCAAGCTAAAGGTCAAAATTATTCCTGAATCTACTGAAGAATCACTTCTTCACAGAAATAGTGGTTGATTCTTGGAATAAACCTCCATTAGAGGTTGTAATGGCAAACACTCTGTGGAACTTCAAGAATGCCTGGGATAAACATAAGGCTGTCTTACCAACTACTAGGGATGGGCGAATGTGTAAATTTTTGAATTTCGAATGTTAGAACGAATGTTGTTATCGAAATTCGAATTATAAATCCGAATGTTAATAAGAACGAATATTCTTAAAAATTCTATAATGCTATTTACAGTTTTCGAATGTCACTTTCGAATTCGAATGTTTATAATTATATCTAATGTCCACATTCGAAATTTCGAATTTAACATTCTATTTAATAAATACTATTCAGAAGTTCATGTGGTAGGGAGGGAATCTAGTAAATTGATACATAATAGATACAAATATATCATTTCAAATGTTTCTATATAGAATATTGCATAATTTGAATACTACATTTAAAGAAAGCAATAGAAATACTATTACAAACATATAAATTCTAATTTTTCGAATTTGAATATTGCATAATTTGAATATTACATTTAAAGAAAGCATTAGAAATACTATTACAAACATATAAATTCTAATTTTTCGAATTTGAATATTGCATAATTTGAATATTACATTTAAAGAAAGCATTAGAAATACTATTACAAACATATAAATTCTAATTTTTCGAATTTGAATATTGCATAATTAGAATATTACATTTAAAGAAAGCATTACAAATACTATTACAAATATAAATTCGAATTTTTCTAAAAGATTATTTTCGAATGTAATCATAAAATTCAAAACTGAACATTCGAAAATCGAATGTTAGAATGTTATATATACATTCGAAATTCGATTTGAACGAATGTGTTAAAATTTGTTTCGTTTTTTGAATGTTGCGAAACATTCGCCCATCCCTACCAACTACAATAGTTTACACTTTTAGGAAATTTTGAGCAGACTTGTTGGGTCTATGGTTCTTATTTACCATCAAAGTATATGCTTAATATACTCTCCAGTTTTACTTAGGAACTAAACTGAATCTTTCCTGACAAGCATACGGTATAATTTTAATTTTAATGTTTGTCTTTGTACATAGCACATATTTAGGATAATATTGTAAATTTGAAAATATATACCTGTATGTTAAAATATTTATCATAATTATGTTTCTTTATAACTCTAATATCTAATTTCCTGTTTATGCCTTTTTGTTTTAGCTTGTGAACATCTAAGAACCAGTCAAATAAAAAATATTTCTATAACTGTACCACCAACACTGCTTATTCTTCCCGTACGCCTTGAAACAGTCACCTGGAATATAATAGCAGCAAATAATATCAGTGCAGAGATACGTTCCACATCACTGAACCTGCAACAAGATGTCTCAGAAAACCCATGTGATACAAATGGATCTGGTTTTTATTATGACATAATCAGCTCCAATGCAAAGAACACATTTAGTCTTGGAACCTTTTGTCCAAATGGTTCAATTGAAATAATACAGCTGAGAGATAATGTAAAAATTGTCCTCAAAGTGCAGAAGAATGTAAACTTCAGTATTCCAAAACTCGATCTACATGTGTCTATTATACCACCAATTGAAGGTATGATTTTTTTTTTTAATTTTCTTTATATTTAAAAAAACAAACAAAAGCCCTAAATAATACATTGCAGAAATGTGAAGTGTTTTTTTCTCTTACTGTTCCTTTTATGGATATTTACCTGAAATAATATTTATTTTTTATCTTTTGTGGAATTGGGACTACCTCTCTTTTTCTTCAATAACACTACTCCGCCCTATATCTCTGACGTAAACTGTTTTCATTGGTGTTCTAAAAAAGCACTAAGCATTAGTTAATACTCAATATAAATCATTGCAATGTGTGTTATTCATCCCTTTCATTTTTTTTTACTTTTTATTACTTTTATTTTTTAATTTCCTTTGTGCAGTGTCCATTACTTTCTGTCACAGCCCTACACAGAGGCTGGGGCCTCTGCAGGTAGGCAAATTAACAGTTTTTCATTTGAAGTGTTGCTAGGAGACACCTAACTGCTAGCTGCAATTAGTTTATTGCCCATGTTCAGTATAGGACTTTTGCTGCAAAAATCATGTGACCATGGAACCTAAGTTATGTAATGGTAGCACTCTTATCTAGCTGTGGGCACTGGCTACACTGAGGATTTCTTAGTGCTAATTTAGCAAGAAAACAATCAAGTTGTTTGCTTTTTTTTAACACAATCTGTTTCTTTTCCTTTTCTTACCTCAGTGTATCATGTATTTTGTCATCCCCTTGAACTCCCTTAGTATGTAAACCAACAAGCCCAGCTGTTCTGTAGATCACCTTCAGTGCAACTCTTGGGTAGGGCCTCTACCTATTTTCTTCTTTTAAATACTTTTATTATTATTATTGCATATTACACCTATGTTCATATCAGTGCTAAGTCTTCTGGAGCTCTAGTCTACAAATAACTTATGATGATGATAATAATACATTACAAAATTTCCCTTAAAGGGACATGAAACCCCCAAAAAATTCTATCGTGATTTAGAAATAACATATAATTTTAAACAACTTTCTAATTTACTTCTATTATCTAATTTGCTTTATTCTCTTGAGATCCTTTGCTGAAAAACATATCTAGATAGGGTCAGAAGATGCTGATTGGTGGCTGCACATAGATGCCTTGTGTGATTGGTTCACCAATGTGCACTGTGAACCAATCTTCAACCAATCTTCACCAATTGGTTCACCAATGTGCACTGTGAACCAATCTTCAACCAATCTTCAACTATTTCTTCAACAAATAATATATAATGACTGAAGCAAAATAGATAATAGAAGTAAATTGGAATGTTGTTTAAAATTGTATTCTCTATCTGAATCATGGAAGAAAAAAATGTGAGTTTAATGTCCCTTTAAGAAAGGACAAGCAAGAATCTCAACCAACTGGGGAATCCTTTTAGGTAAGAAAATTATTTAATCAGAAAAATGTTTAGATTAGTGAAAACAAATTCAAACAATATTATAGTTATTTAATCATTTTGATTGGAAGAAAAAAAAACATTTTAGCCAGGTGATCTGAGTTTAACATTGTCTTAGTTTTAACATTTGTATGTGCTTTAGTATATTCGATCTTGCAATGAGGTTTTCAATATTATCTGACAACAGCAAAAATTCAAATAGTTTTCATTATCGACCCAGGTATCCTCGGCAGTATCTGAGGTGCTAGCAGCGATCCCCATGCTGCAGGGGAAGTGTAAGAGGAAAGTTATAGAATCAGATAAGGTATCGGATCCTGTTCAGGCTGACCGGACTCCTCTTTCGCATAAATCAGAGGAGAAAGATACTTCGGTAGCCTGTAAGGGTGAAATCTCAGATTCAGATAGTGTAATGCCTTCATCTAATGCTGAGGTGGTTTCCTTCAGATTCAAGCTTGAGCACCTCCATGTCTTGTTAAAGGGACACTGAACCCACATTTTTTTCTTTCATGATTCAGATAGAGCATGACATTTTAATCAACTTTCTAATTTACTCCTATTATCAATTTTTATTTGTTCTCTTGCTATCTTTATTTTATTACCAGGGAATGTGAGAGACCAGGAATTCCCTTCTCCCCTATCTTTAGGAGAATGTTCCCGGTAGCTGACTCTTTCAAGGAGTCGTGGCAGTTGGTTCCAAAGGTGGAAGGGGCGATTTCCACTTTAGCTAAGAGAACTACTATCCCTATTGAGGATAGTTGCTCGTTCAAGGATCTTATGGATAAAAAACTGGAGGCCTTTTTAAAGAAAATATATACTCATCAGGGGGTTACAATGGCAACCGGCGGTGTGCATTGCTACTGTAACCAGTGCAGCAGCCTATTGGTATGACACTTTGACTGAGTCCTTACAAGCCAAGACTCCCTTTGAGGAGATTCAGGATAGGATTAAGGTCAAGTTAGCCAACTCTTTTAGAACTGACGCTTCCTCACAGGTCATTAAGCTGGGAGCAAAAATTTCTGGTTTTGCAATTTTAGCGCGTAGAGCGCTACGGCTTAAGTCTTGCTCTGCAGATGTGTCTTTTAAATCTAAGCTTTTGGCTACTCCCTACAAGGGAAAGACCTTGTTCGGACCAGCATTGGCAGAAATTATCTCCGATATCACAGGTGGTAAAGGATATTTGCTGCCTCAAGACAAAAAGAATAAATTAAAGGGACATCAGACCAATTTTCGTTCCTTTCGTAAATTCAGAGGTAAGTATTCCCCTGCCTCTACCAAGCAGGTACAATCCAAGCCTTCCTGGAAGCCTGGTCAGTCCTGGAATAAGGGGAAGCAATCCAAGAAGCCTGCTGCTGAATCCAAGTCAGCATAAAGGGGTTGCCCCCGATCCGGGATCAGATCAAGGTGGGGACAGACTCTCAGTTCTCGCAAGCTGGGGGGCGAGATGTTCCAGACCCCTGGGCAGTGGACATAGTGTCCCAGGGGTGGAAGTTAGAGTTCAAGACTCTTCCTCCCAGGGGGAGGTTCCACCTCTCAAGATTATCTGTAGACCAGATAAAAAGAGAGGCATTCTTGAAATATGTACAGGACCTTTCTCTCTTGGGAGTGATAGTTCCTGTTCCAAGTCAGGAACAGGGTCTCGGGTTTTACTCAAACCTGTTTGTGGTTCCCAAAAAATTGGGAACTTTCAGGCCCAGTCTAGATTTAAAGTTACTAAACAGATTCCTCAGAGTGCCATCCTTCAAGATGAAAACTATCCGCTCCATTCTGCCTCTGATTCAAGAGGGTCAATTCATGATGACCATAGACCTGAAGGATGCGTACCTGCACGTGCCCATTCACAGGGACCATCACAAATATCTGAGATTTGCCTATCTAGACAAACACTTTCAATTTGTAGAGCTTCCATTTGACCTCGCCACAGTTCCCAGAGTCTTCTCAAAGGTTCTTGGAGTTCTATTGGCAGTAATCCGGGCCTGGGGATTTGCAGTGGCAATTTTATCTGAAAGACATTCTTGTTCAGGCGCCATCTTTGCAACTAGCAGAATCTCATACCAAGATCTTGTTGGCATTTCTTCGTTCCCACAGTTGGAAGGTCAATCTGGAGAAAAGTTCTCTTGTTCCGGCTACAAGAGTGATCTTCTTAGAAACCATTATAGTTTCTCTATCAATGAAAATATTTGACGGAGGTCAGAAGAGCCAAGATTCTGTCTGATTGCCTGTCCCTTCAGTCAGCGGCATGACCATCAGTGGCCCAATGCATAGAGGTGATCGGGTTGATGGTCGCTTCCATGGACATAGTTCCGTTTGCTCGGATCCATTTGAGACCTCTGCAGCTATGCATGCTCACTCAGTGGAACGGGGATTGTACGGATCTATCTCGGAGAATAGTTCTGGATCAACCTACAAGGGACTCCCTACCGTGGTGGCTATCCCAAGAGCATCTGTCCCAGGGGACGTGTTTCCAGAGACCCTCCTGGGTAATTGTGACCACAGATGCCAGCTTGCTGGGTTGGGGAGCAGTCTGGGACTCATTGAAGGAGCAGGGACTCTGGTCTCAGGAGGAATCTGCTCTCCCCATAAATATTCTGGAGTTGAGAGTGATCTCCAATGCCTTGATGGCTTGGCCTCAGCTGACCCTAGCCCGGTCCATCAGGTTCCAGATGGACAACATAACCTCAGTGGCCTACATCAACCACCAAGGAGGAACTGAGAGTTGGCACGGATCATCCAGTGGGTGGAGGCTTACAATTGCTGTCTATCTGCCATCCACATTCCAGGAGTGGACAATTGGAAAGTGGACTTCCTGAGCAGACAGACTTTTCATCCCGGGGAGTTGGAGCTCCATCCGGAAGTGTTCTCCAGGTTAACAACCAACTAATTGGGGATTACTAGAATTGGATCTGATGGTGTCTCGTCAGAACACCAAGATCCCAAAGTACGGCTCAAGGTCGAGAGATCCTCAAGCCTTTTTGATAGATGCTCTGGCAGTTCCTTGGAACTTCAGGTTGGCATATCTCTTTCCTCTGTTTGCTCTCCTTCTGCGAGTCATCACTTGGATCAAGCAGGAGAAAGCATCAGTGATTCTAATAGCTCCTGCATTGCCTTGCAGGATCTGGTATGCAAATCTAGTATAGAGGTCATCTCTGCCTCTGTGGAGACCACCTCTGAGGAAGGACTTTCTGCTTCAGGGCCCCTTCCTTCATCCAAATCTCACTTCTCTAAAGCTAACTGCTTAGAGATTGAACGCTTGCTTTTAGCTAAGCGTGGGTTTTTCGAATCGGTCATTGAGACCATGATTCAGGCTCGTAAGCTTGTCACTAAAAAGATTTACCATAACATATGATGTAAATATCTTTATTGGTGTGAGTCTAAAGGATATTCTTGGAGTAAGGTCAGGATCCCAAGGATCCTCAGCCAAAATTGAAAAATGGGCGAGTCGGGGCCACAGGCTTAAGAGTTTAAAAGGGTGATTTTATTGCCATACAAGTTAAAATAGTGAATTTCACAGCAAAAAACATAACAGGTCAGATCTGAGACAGCAGCGGTCTGACATGTTTCAGCTCACTGCCTTAATCATAGACCGTGCTGTCTCAGATGCACAGCCTCCTTAAATTACAAAATCATAGTGACGTGCAACGTTTAACTCTTTGATTACCTGCTGACACATATATGCATCATTTGCAATCTAATGCAAAAGGACTATATAGATATTAACCCCTTAAGGACCAGCGACGTACCCTGTATGTCGCTGGCCTTTTTTTGGGACTTGATTGTTTTATAGCGCGGTCTTGCCACCAGCGTTAAGACTGCTCTATTCCACAAAGCCTTCTGGAGGGAGGGCATTAATAGCGTGTTCTTGCTAGACTTGTGCTATTATGTCCTGAAAAAACCCTTAACAACCAGTGACATACAGGGTACATTGTGGTCATTAAGGGGTTATGATGCTGCAGAACGTTACTTAGCAATAGAAATATAAAGTTATTGACAACATGGTAAATAAACAATCTATCAGTTAAAGCAATATTCAATCTATTATGTAACAGATTGTTCACAAACGTTGCTTAGAGTTACACAACCAAAATTTTGGGTGTTATAAAGCTAAGGAGTGTCACTTTTTGTAATTAACATTATGACAGTTTAAAGAGAAATTATCTCAATATTTCCTATTATATTTATATATTTCTTAGCTTAATCCCTGCTAGATGTATTTGGGTTTCCTCATAATAACTTGGCAGTGTTTAGGGAACTTAACCCCATTTTTTTATTTATTATTATATTGAGCTTAAACTAGATGTTTTTATAACATATTATCTCTCTAAACTTGATGTCTATTGCGGGTGTAAGAGAAAGACAGAAAATAAGGAAAGGGGGTATGAAGCAAAATTCTATAAATATTATTATACATTAGTGGAAGCACTTGACAGTATATACTCTGTAACAGGACCAGAGTAAGCACATATATCCAAAAAGTGATCATTCCGTTTAGCATCATAAGTTAGGAAAAATAGAAAATGCATTTCATTGTGACTAATGCCGAGAGAATTATCTCCAGCAGTTTATAAGGTCAGTATGTATATTTAGGCCCCTAACTGCCAAGTTATTATGAGGAAACCCAAATACATCTAGCAGGGATTAAGCTAAGAAATATATAAATATAATAGGAAATATTGAGATAATTTCTCTTTAAACTGTCATAATGTTAATTACAAAAAGTGACACTCCTTAGCTTTATAACACCCAAAATTTGGTTGTGTAACTCTAAGCAACGTTTGTGAACAATCTGTTACATAATAGATTGAATATTGCTTTAACTGATAGATTGTTTATTTAACATGTTGTCAATAACTTTATATTTCTATTGCTAAGTAACGTTCTGCAGCATCTTAATATCTATATAGTCCTTTTGCATTAGATTGCAAAACATGCATATATGTGTCAGCAGGTAATCAAAGAGTTAAACTTAGACATTGCACGTCACTATGATTTTGTAATTTAAGGAGGCTGTGCATCTGAGACAGCACGGTCTATGATTAAGGCAGTGAGCTGAAACATGTCAGACCGCTGCTGTCTCAGATCTGACCTGTTATGTTTTTTGCTGTGAAATTCACTATTTTAACTTGTATGGCAATAAAATCACCCTTTTAAACTCTTAAGCCTGTGGCCCCGACTCGCCCTTTTTTTCAATTTTGGCTGAGGATTTTATGCAGACTTGCAGAGGTCTGCTGGCGGTTAGCGGGGAGCTCCACAAGTGGATGCTGTGCTAAGGAAGGAGCAGAGTAGATTGGTCACGCCTGGTTGTGACGAAGGATTGCAGGAGGGTTCAGACAAGGAAAACAGACCGAGACCGAGACCGGGAGACTATGCAGCAATTGCAAACACCGGAGGACTAAGGTACTGTGCACACTTCAATTTGATACACTGCCCATGTATATCCATTGGATTCTGGATCTGCAGTTTAGTTTTGAGCGCTATATTGGGACTTTTCTGTTTGTATATGAGGATCCCAAGGATCTTATCTTTTCTCCACAAAGGCCTCGAGAAGGGTTATCTGTCGGTACCCTAAAAGGTCAGATTTCCACTTTATCCATTCTGCTGCACAAGCGTCTGGCGGACGTGCCAGATGTACAATCCTTTGATCAGAATCTCTGAAGTTTTTGTTTCTTACTGCTATATCTTCTACACGGAGGGTCTCTGAACTCTCAGCATTGCAGTGTGATTCTCTTTATCTCATATTTCATGCAAATAAGGAAGGTCTCCGTACCAAGTTTGGTTTTCTTCCTAAGGTTGTTTCGGACAGAAATATTAATCAGGAAATTGTGGTTCCTTCTCTCTGTCCTAATCCTTCTTCTCATAAAGAAAGTTTATTACACAACTTAAACGTTGTGCAGGCTCTTAAATTCTATCTGCAGGCTACGAAGGACTTTTGCATTGTTTGTTTGCTTTTCTGGAAAACGTAAGGGCCAGAAAGCTACTGCTACTTCTCTTTCTCTCTGGTTGAGAAGTGTTATACGTATGGCTTATGAGACTGCTGGACAGCAGCCTCCTAAGAGAAAACAGCTCACTCCACTAGGGCGGTGTCTTCTTCTTGGGCCTTCAAGAATGAGGCCTCTGTAGAACAGATTTGTATTCTTTCCACACTTTTTCTAAATTCTATAAATTTGATACCTTTGCCTCGGCTGAGGCTTCTTTTAGGAGAAAGGTTCTGCAAGCAATGGTGCCTTCTGTTTAGGTTACCTGTCTTTCCCTCCCTTATCTGTGTCCTCTAGCTTGGGTATTGATTCCCAACAGTAATTGATGATCCATGGACTCACTGTGTCTTAAGAAAGAAAACAAAATTTATGCTTACCTGATAAATTTCTTTCTTTCTTGACACGGTAAGTCCACAGCCCTCACTGTTTTTCAAGACAGGTTTTTTATATTAACCTCAGGCACCTCTACACCTTGTGTTATTTCCTTTCTCTACTTTTCCTTTGGTCGAATAACTGGGGGTTGTGGGAAGGGAAGTGATACTTAACAGCTTTGCTGTGGTGCTCTTTGCCTCCTCCTGCTGGCCAGGAGTGATATTCCCAACAGTAATTGATGATCCGTGGACTCACTGTGTCAAGAAAGAAAGAAATTTATCTGGTAAGCATACATTTTTGTGTTTTTGGGTTTCATATCCCTTTAACATATCCATTCAATACATTTTCTAGCCAGGCCAAAATGTTATTCGCCACTGATCCCACCCAATCACCTGCCTACACAACACCCACTACCCCACCCCCTCTTTGCATATGTTTATCCATTGTGAAAAACCTTATGTATAGTGTTTTTATTATTATTATTTTAAACATAACAATATAAGTCCTTTTAATACAGTTATTAAACTAGCAAATTGGCACATTGTATAGACAGCAATTATCTCCCTCTTACTTGATGCAAAGTTTTTGGTGTCCAGTTTGATTTTGTTCATTTTGCATGGGTTGTAACCTGGACAACTAACCATTGGTGGTGTTTAGCTTGATAATGGGGACCATCAATTTTAAAAAGCTGATTTTGCCTGTGAAAATTACCACCTAGACAGATCTTGTCAATAATGCAGTATTTGCTATAAAAAGCTATGTAATCAAGAGGTAGTGGCATTGGGGGAAGAAGAAAATGTGTCCCTTTAATAACTGCTCTATAGGCGCAGAGCATTTCTTATTTCCCCAAAATATTTTTTTAAATTAATGTTTTAAGCACATTCCCCAACTTTGTAACCTGACTAGGATATTTACTCGCCACAGTCCAATTTGTGCTCGCCAATGGCTAGTGGGCGAGTGATATATATATATAACACACAGAGAAAGTCCAGCACTCAGTCCCCTTCCGTGTTTTGGATATGTCTAGGGTGATTACATAAGCCTGTGCACCCTTCCCTTGTTCCCAGTTTGTTTGGATTTGAGAGCTTGCATTGTGTGGCTGTTTTAGGGTCCCAGGTATTGGAAAGGACCTTGACGTGGTACCTGGGCTTGTCCCATTTGGCCAGATGCGTTAACTAACCTTTCCATTTTTGCTTTTAAATCTTAGCTGTGAGCTTGTAAGTGAGTGCTGGACTTTCTCTGTGTGTTGTATTAATTTGTTTTGTAATTTTCCCTAAGGTTCTTGCACCCAGACCTGTCTGGGGTTAACTGCCTGTGTCTCTGGGGACAGCACAGCTGCCTGTGAGTGCCGGTGAGCACCTAGGGCTGAGCATGTTGCAGGGTCATGGGATGTGTACCCGGTCCGGTATGAGAGTGCAGTCCCCTTCCGTGTTTTGTATATATATATATGTGTGTGTGTATATAAAATGTGGTAGGTAGCGCACTCCAACTCGCCTTGAAATATAATACCAGGGTGCAGAAGTAATACATAAAAAAGATCCAATAATGTCACTCTCTGGGTTTAAACACAGCAACCTTTAATGTGGGTCTACACATTAAAGGTTGCTGTGTTTTAAACCCAGAGAGTGACATTATTGGATCTTTTTTATGTATTACTTTTGCACCCTGGTATTTATATTTCAAGGCGAGTGTTGTATTCTTCTGCCCACATGCAGCCCTCTAAAATTCATTTTTGTGACCCCTGGGGAAAAGTGGAGCAAAAATGCTTGAGGATTTATGGAAAAGGGTCAAACAAGGTGACCACAACTCAAAAAAGCTCTTTGGAGAGGAAAACAGAATACACCTTACCTAAATCGGAATATGTACATACATACATTTTTTATTTGTATTAAATATTGATCTACAGTCCACATGTATTATGAAGTTAGCCATCTCTGATTTAGGCAATGCTTGAGTTCAGTAATAGAATAGGAAAGCTTGTAAATTCCCTTTTCAGTATCTTTATTTGCAATCGGCTAGATTACGAGTTTTGCGGTATGAGTGAAAAAGCAGCGTTAAGGCTCTTTTTCACTACTGCTGGTATTACAAATTTTGCAGGTATAGGTGTACCGCACACTTTTTTGGCCCCAATGTAACTACCGCAGTTTTCAAAAAGTCCTTTTTCAATGGGACTTCCATAGCGCCAGTATTACGAGTTTGCCTGGAGGCCAAAAAGTGAACTGTACAGCCTATACCGCCAAGATCCATACCGTAAACTGAAAGTCAGTAGTTATGGGTTTTACGCTACAAAGCTGTAGCATAAAACTCATAACTAAAGTGCTAAAAAGTACACTAACACCCATAAACTACCTATTAACCCCTAAACCGAGGCCCTCCCGCATCGCAAATAATAAAACAAAATTATTAACTCCTAATCTGCCGCTCCGGACATCGTTGACACTATAATAAACGTATTAACCCCTAAACCGCTGCACTCCTGCATCACAAACACTAGTTAAATATTATTAACCCCTAATCTGCCGCCTCTAACACACCACTGCCACCTACCTACCTTTATTAACCCCTAATCTGCCGCCCCAACGTCGCTGCCACTATACTAAATGTATTAACCCCTAAGCTAACCCTAACACACCCCCTAACTTAAATATAATTAAAATAAATCTAAATAAAACCTACTATCATTACCTAAATAATTCATATTTAAAACTAAATTCTTACCTGTAAAATAACCCTAAGCTAGCTACAATATAACTAATAGTTACATTGTAGCTAGGCTTAGGGTTAATTTTATTTTACAGGCAAGTTTGTATTTATTTTAACTAGGTAGAATAGTTATTAACTATTTACTAGCTACCTAGCTAAAATAAATACAAATTTAGCTGTAAAATAAACCCTTACCCTGCCTTACGCTAACACCTAACCTTACACTACAATTAAATAAATTACCTAAATTAAATACAATTAACTAAATTACAAAAAAAAAACTAAATTACACGAAAAAAAAGAAATTATCAGATATTTAAAACTAATTACACCTAATCTAATAGCCCTATCAAAATAAAAAAGCCCCCCCCCCCCCCAAAATAAAAAAAAAACCTAGCCTAAACTACCAATAGCCCTTAAAAGGGCCCTTTGTGGGGCATTGCCCCAATGAAACAGCTCTTTTACCTGTAAACAACCCCCCAACAGTAAAACCCAACCACCCACACAACCAATCTTTTTCAAGTGCCCAAACCCCTAATCTAAAAATAAAACCCACCCAATAAACCCTTAAAAAAGCCTAACACTAACCCCGAAGATCCACTTACAGTTTTTGAAGACCCGACATCCATCCTCAACGAAGCCGGCAGAAATCTTCATCCAACCGGGCAGAAGCCTTCATACAACCGCGCAGAAGCCTTCATCCAACCGGGCAGAAGTCTTCATCCATCCGGCGCGGTAGCGGGTCCATCTTCAAGTCATCCGGCGCGGAGCATCCTCTTCAATCAGCCGTCTTCTTCCGAATGAGGTTTCCCTTTAAATTACGTCATCCAAGATGGCGTCCCTTAGATTCCGATTGCTGATAGATTTCTATCAGCCAATCAGAATTAAGGTTGAAAAAATCCTATTGGCTTTTGCAATCAGCCAATAGGATTGAGCTTCAATCCTATTGACTGATCCATTCTATTGGCTGTACCAATTAGCCAATGCGAGCTCAATCCTATTGCCTAATTGGGACAGCCAATAGGATTGAAGCTCAATTCTATTGGCTGATTGCAACAGCCAATAGGATTTTTTCAGCCTTAGATTTCCGATTGGCGGCAGATTGTTGGATCTTCAAAAACTAAGTGGATCTTCGGGGGTTAGTGTTAGGCTTTTTTAAGGGTTTATTGGGTGGGTTTTATTTTAGATTAGGGGTTTGGGCACTTGAAAAGAGCTAAATGCCCTTTTAAGGGCAATGGCCCATCCAAATGCCCTTTTCAGGGCAATGGGGAGCTTAGGTTTTTAGTTAGGATTTTATTTGGGGGGGTTGGTTGTGTGGGTGGTGGGTTTTACTGTTGTGGGTTGTTTGTATTTTTTATTTTTTTTTACAGGTAAAAGAGCTGATTTCTTTGGGGCAATGCCCCGCAAAATGCCCTTTTAAGGGCTATTGGTAGTTTAGTTTAGTCTAGGGGTTTTTTATTTGGGGGGGGGGGGCTTTTTTTATTTTGATAGGGCTATTAGATTAGGTGTTTTTAGGTTTAAATATCTGATCATTTCTTTTTTATTTAGTGTAATTTAGTGTTTGTTTTTTTAGTAATTTATTTAATTGTAGTGTAAGGTTAGGTGTTAGTGTAAATCAGGTTAGGTTTTATTTTATAGGTAAATTTGTATTTATTTTAACTAGGTAGCTAGTAAATAATAACTATTTACTAACTATTATACCTAGTTCAAATAAATACAAACTTAACTATTAGTTATATTGTAGTTAGCTTAGGTTTTATTTCACAGGTAAGTATTTATTTAGTTTTAAATAGGAATTATTTAGTTATTAATAGTAGGTTTTATTTAGATTTATTTTAATTACATTAAAGTTAGTGGGGGGTTAGGGGTTAATAACTTTAGTATAAGGGCGGCGACGTTGGGGGGCGGGCAGATTATGGGTTAATATATGTTAGGTAGGTGGCGGCGATGTTGGGGGCAGCAGATAGGGGTTAATAAGTATAATGTAGGTGTCCGCGATGTTGGGGGTGGCAGATTAGGTGTTAATAAGTGTAAGATTAGGGGTGTTTAGACCTGGGTTTATGTTAGGGTGTTAGGTGTAAACATAAATTTAGTTCCTGATAGGAATCAATGGGGCTGCGTTACGGCGCTTTATGCACGTTTATTGCAGGTGTTAGGCTTTTTTTTCCAGCCGGCTCTCGCCCGTTGACTCTATGGGAAATCATGCACAAGCACGTAAAACCAGCTTACCTCCGCTCACCGCAGCACTGGTATTGGAGTGCGGTATGGAGCTCAATTTGCTCTATGCTCACTTTTACCTGCTAATGGCCGGGTTTTTGTAAACCTGTAATACTAGCGCTGTAGGTAAGTGAGCGGTGACAATAACTTGCAAGTTAGTACCGCACCGCTCATAACGCAAAACTCGTAATCTAGCCGAATGTTAGTAGACTATATAGTTTTATGTAGATTACTGAAAGGCAATGTCTATGTAAATGTAATCAATATGCTTCTACAATAAAAAGCTTCACAATAATTCCTCTCTGGTTTTAATGTAGAGGAGTGCATCTTCACTGTAACTCCAAAAGCTGACACCACCGTCTATCTGCGGACTCCTAACTGGGACAGCGGAGTACCAGATTACGTCACCGTGTCATGGAACATAGGAATACCTGAGAAACAGTTTGCTAATTTCTCTTTTGCAAAAAACAAAATGGACATTACATGTCAAATGGGACGTGCTTTCGCTAATATAGAGGAGAAGAAAGCCAAAGGGCTGGACATTACAAGACGAGATGACGAGCTGCTGCCTGGCCCCTCACAACTGTACAGTCCATTCTGGGTCAATATCTCTAACTGTAAACCTAGGAGTAACCACAAGCTTCAATTACAATTCTCTCTGAAGTTTATTCAAGTTAATTCAGGTAAGACAAAGATCGAAAGTGACTTTGTTATTTATGTTTATGTATATTTATGTATATTTATATATGTTTTTTGTCGTGACAGTTTTATAAACCTTTTGAAATGTTTAATGATTATATGGACTCTTTCACATTCAAAAATTATCAATGAACATGGTGAATTATTTCTTTCAAACAATATTAAGAGTCCATGTATCATCACAATGGGATATGCTTTCTGTCCAACCAGAAGTAAGCAAAACACCCCTACATTGCAGAGCTTTCATCACCCCATCTCTCAGGATTCCTTAGTTGTGTATTTGATGTTCAAGGAAAAAATACTTACTTGAGTGTTTGCTTATACTATATATATATATAATTATATATATATAAATATATATATTTACTCTAATCATGCCTACTTAACACAGCTCTTTGTATTCTTGTTTACATAGTCATATTATTGTCATATAACACTTCTGGTCCGTTTTCCATTATACAGGTTTTAACCCTTATATTTAAACAATACTAAATATAAATGAACATATAATATAATATTTTTTTATTTAAGAAAAGAAACATTTTGTCTTGCCAATTGTCCATTTTAGTCAATGAAGGACTTTTTAACTTGGGGTGGTATCTTGTCAGAACATATGACGATTTCTACCTTTCCAAATGAAATGAAAAAGGGAAAAGGTAAAGGGGGTGAGGGTCAGAGAGCTTGACCCTTGAATGTGTGCCCGGAGGAGGGAGGGTTGAGAAAAATAAATAGATTTTTTTTATATTTTTTATATATCGGAATCTAAGGGACGCCATCTGGCTGACATCACTTAAAGGAACCTTCATTCAATCGGGTAACTCGTCGGAAGAAGAGGATGCTCCGCGCAGGAGGTCTTGAAAATGGAACCAGCTCCGCGCCGGATGGATGAAGAAAGAAGATGCCGTCTGGATGAACACTTCTGCCAGTCTGGAGGACCACTTCTCCCGGCTTGATGAAGACTTCTCCCGGCTTCGTTGAGGACTTCTTGCCGCTACGCTGAGGACTTTTCCCGGATTCATTGAGGATGGATGTCGGCTCTTCAAAACTGTAAGTGGATCTTCGGGGGTTAGTGTTAGGTTTTTTTTTAAGGGTATATTGGGTGGGTTTTAGGTTAGGGTTTGGGCAGCAATAGAGCTAACTGCCCTTTTAAGGGCAATGCCCATCCAAATGCCCTTTTCAGGGCAATGGGGAGCTTAGGTTTTTTTAGTTAGGGTTTTATTTGGGGGGTTTGGTTGTGTGGGTGGTGGGTTTTACTGTTGGGGGGTTGTTTGTATTTTTTTTTTACAGGTTAAAAGAGCTGATTTCTTTGGGGCAATGCCCCGCAAAAGGTCCTTTTAAGGGCTATTGGTAGTTTAGTTTAGGCTAGGGTTTTTTTATTTGGGGGGGGGCTTTTTTATTTTGATAGGGCTATTAGATTAGGTGTAATTAGTTTAAATATCTTGTAATTTGTTTATTATTTTGTGTAATTTCGTGTTTTTTTTTGCAATTTAGGTAATTTTATTTCATTTAGGTAATTGTATTTAATTGTAGTGTAAGGTTAGGTGTTAGTATAAGGCAGGTTAGGTTTTATTTTACAGGTAAATTTGTATTTATTTTAGCTAGGTAGTTATTAAATAGTTAATAACTATTTAGTAACTCTTCTACCTAGTTAAAATAAATACAAACTTGCCTGTAAAATAAAAATGAAACCTAAGCTAGATACAATGTAACTATTAGTTATATTGTAGCTAGCTTAGGGTTTATTTTATAGGTAAGTATTTATTTTTAAATAGGTATTATTTAGTTATTAATAGTAGGTTTGATTTAATTTAATTATATTTAAGTTAGGGGGTGTTAGGGTTAGACTTAGGTTTAGGGGTTAATAACTTTAGTATAGTGGTGGCGACATTGGGGGCGGCAGATTAGGGGCTAATAAATGTAGCTAGGTGGCGGCGATGTTAGGGGTGGCAGATTAGGGGATAATAATATTTAACTAGTGTTTGCGATGCGGGAGTGCGGCGGTTTAGGGGTTAATATGTTTATTATAGTGGCGGCTATTTCCGGAGCAGCAGATTAGGGGTTAATAATTTTTATTATAGTGTTTGCGATGTGGGAGAGCCTCGGTTTAGGGGTTAATAGGTAGTTTATGGATGTTAGTGTACTTTTTAGCACTTTAGTTATGAGTTTTATGCTACAGCTTTGTAGTGTAAAACTTATAACTACTGACTTTAGAATGCGTTACGAATCTTGACGGGATAGGGTGTACGGCTCACTTTTTGGCCTCCCAGGAAAAGCTTGTAATATCGGTGCTATGAAAATCCCATTGAAAAAAGACTTTACGCAATTCGCGTAAGTTGATTTGCGCTAAGGCCAAAAAAGTGTGCGGTGCCCCTAAACCTGCAAGACTCGTAATAGCAGTGGTAGTGAAAAAGCATTGTTATAACCTGATAACGCTGCTTTTTCACTATAACGCAAAACTCATAATCTAGCCGTATGTTATCCTTCCTATACCATTGTGCCAATTTCCTGGGTGTAATGTATAGTTGATTTATTATTTTAAAATGTGATTCTCACCAGGAAGTTATATTTGTTGCTTTTGCCATAGTTTGTAAGCTAGATCATATCTCTTCAACGTAAGCATTTAAATGTATCAGCCATTTAGTATGTACTACCTGTAGATGTTCATCAGACAGATATGACATATACTGTAAGGTATTGTATATCGCAGAAATTGCATATTTTCCTTTGTTGAAATATCCTAATAACCTTATCTAGCTCTTCCATGTGGCCAGTCAACACCATATTTATCCTTCAATTCATTAAAAAAGTGTCTAATCTGGAGATATGCGTACAATTCTGTTTTAAGTAGCTGGAATTCTCTACCTAATGTTTCAAATGATTTTAATAGAGCCTAATGTTGCATCTTGCAATTGTGAAATATTAGAAAGGACACTATTGTTCCATTTTTGGAATACCCCCAATTTTGTTACACACCGGAGTAATGTTAGGATTTCCAGCATTGACAAGAATCGTGATACAAAAGGTTTAACTCCCATCCCTTAACAAAGTCCTATGCCATGCGAGAATCACATTATTAATCACTGTTAACTGACAGATTTATTTTTGGTACACATTTAGTCGCACAGTGTAATAGCGCTGTTAATGAGAAAGGGGGCATCTCAAGCTGCCAATAGGTCACATAGTTCCCTTCTATAATCCTATCTATGGTATATTTTAGATAGTTCTGCAAGATTGTATCTTTTAGATTTGGGAATCGCCAGATGTATTTTCCATGTGTGTCCCTTTTTAAAGCAGCTGGGCAGTGAGAAATCTTTTCCCAGTGGGGAGTCAGCAAGCCTCCCAGGTGAAATTGGATATATTTGCCAATGCCTGGTTTAACAGTGAGCTCTAATATCTAGATCTTTGGAAAATGTAAGGTACTTTGAGAGATTAGTTGAACTGACACGCAGAGCCTCTCACACTACAGCACTGCAGGTTGCTTAGCTTGGCCTTCTGATAAGTTTTTTTTTTAAGGCTCCAATTCTCCCTAGACTTTTTTCCACAAGTCAGTAAAGGGTCAATCTGGCTCAGAAAGGTGCACAATTTGCGCAGCATTATGGGTAAAAACTCTCCTCCTGGAGTGGTGGCTATCTTAGCTACTGGAAACCTTGTGTTACTTAGTCATTTGGGATGTTGTGAGGACATTCTCATGCATTTAAATGCATTTGCTTTTGTTTCTGTGTTAAATGCTTTAGATTTGAGTGTGCTGTGTGTAATCTGACACGTAAATTACAATGGTTTTACAACTCTGAGTGCTAGTGTCTGGGTGATCATTTTTTCTTCTCAGCTCTCAAGGGTTTAATCACAATGAGTTATCTTTTGTGCCATTCTTGCTTTATCCCCCTATATTTGTTTTATTATGTGGAATGTCCCTTTAACTATTATAGGGGTGGTTTAAGTGGCACTACCCCACAGCTTGGACCATTAGGCGCCTTTGAATTATGCCCTAAAATAAAGGCATAAAACAGTCCTTGGTATGCCTCCCATAGCTAAGCACAGACCTTTAGTAAATAGTTACTATCCTCTTGAGCAGTTCTCCTCTGGGTTTATACATACACTTTCCTAATTTCCCTAACAGAAACAGAATATTGTATCTTGACTGTTTGCGCTATTGAGGAGTTATTAATGAATCTCAGGACCCCCAAAACAGATCAGCAGGTGTGGATGTGTCCTTTAAGTCATGTATGAGCATGATCATGAATTATTAAGGGAAGTATTAGTATGTAGCATCTTGTTGGTGGATGAACCCAACTACCCTCCAAAATCTAATACTATTGTTCTGGATATATTAGTTAACCCTGTTCTAAACAGTATTCTGTTTTCTCCTTTATCTGAATAAGTCACTAAACTGGAGTCTGAGGAATGGAACAAATCAGTGATACTCTTTTGTTACTTCTGCATAATCTAAAGCTATGTTTACTTTGCTCACAACTCACCTGGAGGTCTGGGAGATATTCCCTATGGGTGTTGGAGCTATCTTCACTTTAACCAAGAGGACTACTACTCCTTAGAGAATAGGAAGCTTTATGTCTTCAAAGGTGTTTGCTTCAGCTGCCATCTATTTTCTCTACTGTGAGCAAGACTTGCAGGGTGGCAGCCATGTCTGTTTTTCAGTAATAACCTTTTCTAATGTTACATTATTAGGAGAAGGGCACCTTGAATAGTGTTCAGGATCATGTACAGTTATTAAGGTTGCTAGCATGTCTTTTCTGATGCAGCAGTAGTCATGGTGCACATTAGCACAAAAAGTTCTGTTAAGGCTGTTTTAGCTAGATTTGCCGTATGGTAAATGTTGATATGTGGACATTATTCCTACAGCAGATTTCTATATTTGCCATTCCACAGGTAAATCCTTTGTGGGCCTGGCCTTGTATTCTATCTTATCTACTGTTACTGTGGGGTACCAAGCTTCTTGGGGCAAGATACAAATAAACCGTCAAGGGCCGAACTGCAGGATATTTGAATTCCCTCTGTATTTCATATCTCATAAATGCTCTTCTTCTTCTTAAAGACACGATGAGGTCCACGGATCATCTTCATTACTTATGGCATATTCACCTCCTCGTCAGCAGGAGGAGGCAAAGAGCACCACAGCAGAGCTTGTTAAACAGCTCCTCCCTTCCCTGTCCCTCCCACTCCAGTCATTCTATTGCGTACGTTAGTGATAGGAAGAGGTAAAGCATAAGTTAGCTTTCTTGGAACCATAATATACAAAGGTAGCTATCTTGGGAACCATAATAGCTTCCATATTAATTAAGATTTTTCTGACAGAATGTCAGGGAATCGAGATTATCGATACTGGTCTAGTCTTCTCAGTCCGCTCCTCGGCCTTCAGTGGCTCAGTGCATGGAGATAATCAGGTTGATGGTGGCGGCAATGGACATCATCCCATTTGTTCAGTTACATCTCAGACCTCTGCAGTTATGCATGCTCAGGCAATGGATCGGAGATTATACAGATTTGTCTCCCACATACTACTGGAGCAGGAGACAAGGGATTCTCTTTAATGGTGGTTGTCTCTGGATCCTCTTTCCCAGGGAACCGGCTTTCGCAGACCATCTTGGGTGATTGTGTCAACAGACGCCAGCCTTCTAGGGTGGGGAGCAGTCTGGGGCTCCCTAAGGGCTCAGTGGGTTTGGACTCGGCCAGAGTCTGTTCTTCCTATAAACATTCTGGAGCTGAGAGCGATCTCCAATCTTCTTCTGGCCTGGCCTCAGTTAGCCTTGGTCCAGTTTATCAGGTTCCAGTCAATGAAAATGACGTCAGTGGCTTACATCAATCATCAGGGAGGAACGAGGAGTTCCTTAGTGATGACAGAGGTATCCAAAATAATTCAGTGGGCGGAGGCCCATTTTTGCGGCCTGTTGGCGAGCTACATCCCAGGGGTGGGACATTTGGGAGGCAGATTTCCTGAGTAGGCAGTCCTTTCATCCACGGGAGAACTCCATCTGGAAGCGTTCTCCAGCATTTTCCTCTGTTTGCTTTTCTTCTTCGGGCCATTGCTCAAATCAAACAGGAGAGGGCTTTGGTGGATCCTCAGTAGCACCGACTTCGTCTGGTAGGATTTGGTATGCAGATCTGGTGGACATGTCATCTCTGCCGCTTTGGAACCTTCCGTTGAGGAAGGACCTTCTAATTCAAGGGCCCCTCCTTCACCCATATCTGGTTTACCTGAAGCTGACTGCTTGGAGATTGAACACTTTTTATCCAAGCAGGGTTTTCCTGACTCGGTCATTGTGACCATGATTCAGGCTCGAAAGCCTGTTAATAGTCAAATTTATCATAAGATATGGCATATATGTCTCTATTTGTGTGAATCCATGGGCTACTCATGGAATAAGATAGGGTTCCTAGAATTTTGTCTTTTCTCCAAGAGGGTTTGGAGGAAGGTTTATCGTCTAGTTCCCTATCGGGTGAAAACTCTGTCTTTCTCTATTTTGTTATTCAAACGTCTGGTAGATGTCCCGGATGTATAATCCTTTTGTCAGGCCTTGGTCAGGATCAGGCCAGTGTTCAAACAGTTACCTCCTCCATGGAGTCTGAATTTAGTTTTCAGAGTTCTTCAAGGGACTCCGTTTGAGCCTATTCTTTCCTTTACATATTGAGTTATCTTGGAAAGTTTTATTTATTGTTGCTATTTCTTCTGCTCGGAGAGTGTCAGAGCTCTTGGCATTTCAGTATGAGTCTCCTTATCTTCTATTCAGATAAGGTAGTTTTACATACTAACTTAGGATTTCTTCCTAAGGTTGTTTCTGATCGGAACATTAATCAGGAGATTGTTGTTCTTTTCTTGTGTCCTAATCCTTAGAAAGAAAGACTTCTGTTCATATTTGGACATGGTCCGTGCTTTAAAGTTTTACCTGTAGGCGACTATGGACTGTCGTCGGTCTTCTTTGTTTGTAGTTTTCTCAGGAAAACGCAAGGGACAGAAAGCTATGGCTGCTTCTCTTTCTTTTTGGCTGAAGAGTTTCTTCTGTTTTGCATATGAGTCTGCTGGACAGCAGTCTCCAGAGAGAGTTACGGCTCATTCCATGAGGGTTGTTGTTTTCTCATGGTCGTTTAAAATGAAGCTTCTGTGGAACAGATTTGCAAGGCTGCAACTTGGTTCTCTCTTCACTCTTTTTCAGTTTTACAAGTTTGACACTTTTGTCTCAGCTGAGGCAGCTTTTAGGAGAAAGGTTCTTCAAGCAGTGGTGCCTTCCGTTTCGGTTCACTGTCTTGTCCCTCCCGTATCATCTGTGTCCTCTAGTTTGGGTATTGTATCCCATAAGTAATGAAGATTATTCGTGGACTCATTGTGTCTTTAAGAAGAAAAGAAAATTTATGCTTACCTGATAAATGTATTTCTTCTTAGACACGATGTGTCCACGGCCCGCCCTGCTCTTTTAGACAGGTTATTTTTTTGTAAACTTTAGACACCTCTGCACCTTGGCTTTTCCTTTCTCTTCCTAATTACCCTGGATCAGGTGTCGATTAGTGGGCCTCTTTTTGACAGTTGAACTATACAGTAATTTCTTAAGATGCCAGCCTTCTATTTTGTGAATCCTGGAGTCTCTGAAGGTGCATTAACTTTGGTCTCCCTGGGATGTGGGGTAATCAATCAACATTCTTGAACTCCAAGTGATCCTCTATGCTATTCAGGCCGAGGCCCAGGCTCATATAGAACCCTTCATTTGGTTTACAACAGTTTCACCATAGTGGCTTATGTTATCTGGGAGAAACCATTAGTTCCTTGGCAATGAGGAAGTATCTTGCATCATGAGGTGGGCGGAGAGCCATCAGAATGGAATCTCATTCACTCATATTCCCAGAGATGCAGTCCCTAACTCCTACCTCTGTTTTGTTTTTTCAAAATTATTTTTATTAAGAGACATTCACATTGATTTAGTAGTGACAGAATAAAACAATAATTGTCAGAATGGGCGATACACAGATCACCTAAAATGGTAAATTACCAGTATGTTAATCACAAAGTGCATATCACTCTCTTATCATGTTGAAAATACAATTCTAAGACTGACAGGATTAAACAATACTTGTCAGAATGAGCAATACATGTTCCTCTTAAAAGGAGGGACTATAAGCAAGCTTGTAAGAAGGTGTATAGAGTTGTCCCTCATTTTTAAAGTTTGCAACATACATAAAAAAGTGATTTTCTTTAAAACACATGAGATCTAAACAAGATCAATTTAACTGATCCATGAAATCGGCTCAAAATAAACGACTAATAGCTTGTATGGGACAATAACAAATAGAAAAAAAAACCTTGCATACTAATATTTCTGGCTGATTTGAAATAAATGCATGGTGGACATTTTCCTTTAAATGTGCCATTACTATCAGGAGAAAAAGCATTTCTGGAATTGCCCAAAATACCAATACAAATAAGATGATTGAGATAGTAGCCTTATCAAACATAATTGGTGACAGGGTACTGTTGATAACAGACTATTCTAAATAAAAGAGACAGGACTTACAAACAAGACTTACAAACAATGTGTAGGCTATCCCCCGCATATGTCTAATCTATTGGATAGTCAAAGCTTGTAGCTCCAGTTGTGAGAAAATGACCTTCATTAAAACCGAAGGGACATTTATGAATGGGCATAATTTGACTAAATATGTTTTTTTTTGTCCCCAATACTGGAATAAGGCACACTTGAATAAGGATATAAACTGCCCTATACTGTAGTAGAAACCCACTACTTTAGAGATATTGTTCCTGATTAGTGCACACACCCTTGCCTATTAATATGTTACACTTAGTATATTATATTATAATTTATTATGGTTTAGTATTTTGCAGAGCAAATCAATATTTTGTGTCTATGAAAAAGACATATTATTATCTCAGAATTGCAAAACTACAAACTTAAAACAACAATTAACTTTATGAAGCTGCAACGTTTTAAACCAGGTATAGAATGTCAATGACACAAGTTCACATCAAGGTAAGCAATGAAACATAAGTGGATTTAGACTCATAGATCACTGTGTGACACATCAAATCCTAAAAGGTGTGAGTCACACTGATGCATTACAGTCAGAACATATGCAATCCATGTATGAATCAAGTGACAAAGTCTTGGGACTACTGAATCAGCATTGGTGCCTTTTTGTAGATCCAGCAGAGTAAAAAGTGTAAGTAGCCAAACATTAAAAGTAGACAATGTTAAATAGGACAAATGCATAATCATAAATGTAGCATGATAAAGTATATTCACAACCAGGGAACAAATAAAGAGTTCAATTTGACATTTGCTTGACCAGCTTGGTAGCAGACACTGCAGAACACATTGCAGGGATACAGTTGTAGGGCCAAAGCTTGCTCCAGGATATTTCTCCTGCGTATATGTAGAGCTTGTAAGTGATCTGTGAGTAAAGAGTGTGCGTCAAAGCTGTGCAGCAATATTCTGATAGTTTAGAGAGATCATCTAGTGATTCCAATCCCTCCCTGATGCAGCAGATTTTGTATGGACACTTCTAGCTTATTGAAAGCCAGTATTAGCTGAGCCTTTAGAGCTAAGATTGCATCCTCAGTGAAATTTCCTAGCTCTGCATGTAGGGTGCTCCATGTTGTCGCACTGTTACAGAAAAGTTGGAACAAACTAAATACATCAAGGTAGACCACTGGCTCCCCACAAAACCAGGTGGTTTATCCAAGTTCACTTCTCAGTGGCCAAGTAATGTTAAGACTTGATCCTAAAAAGTTCCCATGCAGCTTAGGCCACATTCCGCAAGATAATGCAGATCTTGTACAGAGCTTCATTAGTTTATGGCCATCTTAAACCTGCCTTTTGGAAGTCCTACCATCAGGAGGATTTTATTATATTTTAAGGTACTGGGGGCAGCCAGACATAGATCTGATGGTTCACATTTAAATCACAAGATTTATCATTATTGGGTGGGATCCCAAAATCCTTAGGCGATTCTGATGCTGTTATACATATTCTCTCCTTTGATGCTACTTCCCAGATTGATATGAGTCTTTTGGCTGGGCTTCACTGAACATGGTGTGCAGACCTATTTCAGATGACTTCTTGCCCACCATGACGTCTGCCTCTCGGGGTGACCTTTTGCCTCATCGGTCCTTTTTTTTTTTTTTTTTTTTTTTGGTGTTTATTACATTTTCAAAAAATGAGAATAAACATTACAGATGAGTAGACCTCACAGGTTCAAATAGTTTAGGTAACATTTTATAATTCATGTTCTGAGCCTATGTCTATTGCCCAGAAATGGTGTAGAATAAGTCTCTGGTTGTAAAGTTTGTCTCCATTTGTTAAATGCTTGAGGCTGAACTTCCCGCTAACAATCAACATATAAGACCATATCAATGTTACTTATATAAGAATTAATGTTGAGAGGTTAGCAAAAAAAACAAGACAACAAAAACATCAAAACATACATATATAAAGATATCAAAAAACAAAAATTACAGAACTGAAAATCATAAATTCCAAGGATTAGGGATGGGAATGAGCCATGTGGTCCCAGCAACATCTTCCTGTAGTTACTTTATTCAACATTTTCTTTATTATATGGTGTAATTACACATACAACTCATCTAACTCTTCAACCAAGATCTAGGTAGCATATAAATATTGCTCCCAAAGGAAGAGCATCTCATAGTAGAAAGACATTTGATTTGTTTTAAGATAGTGAAGTCTTTCTAGGATTATTTTGTTTTTTACTAATGCTAACCATTCAGCTAAGGATGGGATATGAGTGGACTTCCAATTCAAGGGAATGAGGCATTTAGCTGCGTTAATCATTATCTGATAAAGGCATCTTCTAATTTTACAAGGTGTGTCTATGTTTGCATTGAACAGGATGTTTTCTTCAGTGATGTCTAGGTGGAGACCAACTACTTTGCATGCTTGATTGTGGATCTCGTCCCAGAAGGGACATAGCATTTCACATCCCCACCAGATATGCCACATAGTGCCCTCCTGATTACACCCCCGCCAGAATTTGCAATTGGCATTAGGAAACATGTGTTTTAATTTATTTGGGGTTAAATACCATCTAGTAAGGATTTTAGTATTAATCTCTAAGGCTGCTGCCGAATGGGCTGATTTAGATGTTGTTTTAAACCAGTTTGACCAAAGTTTTGGAGAAATTGGTCTGTTCATTTCTTTTTCCCATTTTAAAGTATAGCTGGGGAGTGGGGGTAGACAGGACCGGAGGACACTACCATACATTAGTGAGACCACCTTTTTCAGCTGGTTTTGCATATTACATAGATACTCAAATGGGGTTAACTGTTGCAGCATATCTGACTGTCATTTGTGAGTATGTAAATAATGCCTGACCTGATGGTATAGCAGCCAAGAGTCAAAAAAGGTTAGTCCCTTATCAATTAGTGTCTGCCTCTTGATCAAATTCCCTTTCTCTACTAACTCATGTATAGGAAGATAGTCTGACAGGCTTGGAGATTGCTGAGTCTGTCTTGATTTACCTTGAATCTCAGGTGGTAGTTCTTTGTTCAAAAGGAGGGTAGTTAGGGGGGAATAAGGCGTGGAGATCAAGGGGTATTTGTCACGCATTTTGATCCAGTCTAACCAGACTGTCTTGATGCTCGGGTATGGGTCAAGTAAAGCCCTATTTAAATGTTGGGGAGACCAGCATAACCTCCCGATATGGGTGGCATGTAACAATTGTGCTTCCAGATGGATGTTTCTTTTATAGAAATCCTGACCCTGTCTACACCACTCTATAACTTTATTCAGCGATATTGCCCATTTATAGGCCTGTAGATTGGGAACACCCAGGCCTCCTTCTTCCCTTCTTGAATATAAAGTGCTCTTTTGCAAGTCTGGGTGGTTTACGGTGCCAGATATATATATTTATAACAGTCTGCAACTTGCCTACATCTACATCGGACCCTGGAATTGGGATTGCCTGCATTACATATAGGGCTTTGGGCAAAAGCATCATTTTGACTGCCGCTATTCTACCTAGCCATGAAATATGTTTGGGGAGCCATGAGGAAGTTAGTGTAGAATTCCTCCTGCAGACGACCGTAATTTAGTTTATGTAGTTTTTCTATATTAGAGGTGATAAAGATTCCTAAATATTTCAGTGCTTTTTCTTGAATTTTGAAAGGGAATTTTTGTTCAATCATGGCGAGATCCGCTTCTACTAGGTTAATTTGGTAGATTTCGGATTTTAGATAATTCACTGAGAAGTTTGATACTGCCCCATATCTCTCCAACTCATTTTGAACAGCTGGCATAGAGGATAATGGAGATATCAAGGTCATCAAGACATCATCTGCAAACATTGCTAATTTGTATACCTGGTCTGTTATGTTGATCCCCTCTATTTGCGGATTGTAGCGTATTTTTATAGCTAGGGGTTCTAGAGATGGAATGAACAAGAGCGGAGAGAGGGGGCAGCCCTGCCTAGTGCCGTTACATATTTCAAAGGGTTCTGAGAGAATGTGCGGTGGAGTTAGAATATAAAGCCCAGATTTGATCAATGAGTTTTGTGGGGAAGCCGAATTTATTAAGGGTAGTTTTGAAGAAATATTGAATCGATCAAACACTTTTTCTGCATCGGTTGAGAGATATACGGTATATAGAGAATTTTAGAATTTTTAATATGATCTAGGAGGTTGAGTACTTTATTTATATTGTCCTTAGCCTCTCCATTCGGGACAAACCTAACCTGGTCGTAGTGAATCAGGTTCGGTAAAAATTTGTTTATTCTATTAGCCAGAATCTTTGCATAAAGCTGCATCTACATTAAGCAGAGATATGAGTCTGAAATTTGCTGGTTTCTCTGGGGGTTTGCCTGGCTTTGGGAGGACTGAAATGTGCGCCTGGAGCATTGTATCTGGGAATAAATTTATGCCTGACGTGTAGTTGAATAAAGTTAATAAATGAGGGGTTAATTGGGTTGCAAATGTTTTATAATATTGATTCGAAAATCCGTCTGGGCCAGGGGCTTTATCAGGTTTCAAATCCTTAATGGTGTTTATTATTTCAGCACTTGTAATAGGGGATTCCAGGCTCTCAGCCTCTTCTGGTGTTAATTTGGGTAGAGGAATATCGTTTAGATATGACTCACAGTTCAATTTATGTCTGGTGGGTGATCTCTTAGGAAAGAGATTATATAACTTATGGTAGAAGGAGTGAAAAAGATTTGCCTATCTACTGCGTGTCTTCTATCTGTTTCCCTTGGTCAAGTGTGAGTGCATGTATGTAAGTTTTTAGTTTCTGTTTTTTTAAAGACCTGGCAAGCATCTTCCCCGCTTTGTTTCCCTCTCCATAATATTTCTGTTTTAGAAATAGCTGGTGTTTTTGGGTTTCAATTTGAAGGTGTGAGTTTAATTTAAAGAAACAATCAACAGCGCAAAAAGACCTCAAGGATACACACGTTTGAAGTAACCCCAATGCTCTGATGCTTTGCAAATTCCAATTTCCACTATTAAGTCTAAAAAGACCACTTACACACCACACTTCATATTCATAAGTGTAGCATGGACCCATACAGTGATATAAGATAAATATCGCAACCAAACTCTAGAACAACATATATCAGCACAATATTTTCGGCACTTTCAAGTAACAGATTCAGTCCCGTATACAATAACAAACTAGCAGAAAGTGTAATGATGAAGTTCGGAAGTGAAAAATAGCACTTGTATAGTGTATTTTATATTTGTATACTACACTTATCTTAACACAGTCCTGCAGGTGTCCATAAAGTTCTGATAGAATAACGTCGACTTTGAACAAACTCTAGCTGTAGTGTGGCTTGTCTGAATCGAATCCGGAGCGGCTGATTGTTCACGGGGCTCCAGCTGTGTGTGTCCCGAGGAGGCAAGCTGTATAAAGGGGGAAGAGAAGAAACACAGCGCATCCGCGATTCACAGCAGCGTTTATTCAGAAGACAAATGACAAATAAAAAGACACACTTACAAGATTGTACTGAATAAGATGCACGTAGCCCACTGGCTTGATGGTAATGCCTGTTAGCCAGTTACAGAGTTACATTCAATGTTTGTATATCCCTTGAAAAAGTCTGACTGTGAGCAGAGGAAACGCGTAGGGGTGCCAAGTACCTACAGGACTGTTTCTAATAGTGAGAAGGCTGTCACTTCATAGCCGCAGAAGGGGAGTGATTCCAGGTGCCTGCAGGTCGTGTGTTTTTGGGATCCCCCTCTGTAATTGCTAACAGGCAATTACCATCAAGCCAGTGGGCTACGTGCAATCTTATTCACTACAATCTTGTAGTGTGTCTTTTTATTTGTCATTTGTCTTCTGAATAACCGCTGCTGTGAATCGCGGATGCGCTGTGTTTCTTCTCTTCCCCCTTTGTGAGTTTGATTTGCTGTGTTTGTCAGAGGGAGGGATCTGAGGGGTAAAGTTTCAGCAGAAAATCCGCTTCTATTACTTCCTTGGGCTAGAGTAGTGTATATGCTAGCAGTTTGCTTACTCGCTTACTGGCTTTCCATTTTAATGAGTTCTCCTCGGATATAAGACTTTGTGGGTTTTCCCAGATCGTGGTCGTTTTTCATGTCGGGGAGTGTTGTTTATAATGAAGTAAGTGTCTAGTTGTGTAGAGAGTTTTTCTACCAGTACTGGTTCTCTAGTAGTAAGGAATCTTCCAAGCCTCCACATAAAAGGCTTTTAATGGGATCCGAGGGCCAATGCATTATACATTCTACCATAGAGTGGTCGGACCCATGAGGTATGCTTAATGTTAACTTGCTTTATTAGTGATATGGGCCAAGTGATCTACTAGGACATAATCTAATCTGGAGTAACTCATTTGTGGATTGGAGAAAAGGGTATATTCCCTGTTATTGGGGTGAGTATATCTCCCACGCATCGTGGAGTGTAAGGGGTTTTAACATTTTCCAGATATTCGAAGGGCTTTTTGGTTTAAGCGGATGAGAGGGTTCGAACTATCTACCCTCAGGGACTAGGGCAATATTCAAGTTCCTATATCCATGATTTTGTTAGTGATACAGGAGATAAAAGCTTCTTGGCCTATGTTTGGACGGCATAAACATGTATTAAAGTTATCAGTTTCCAAACAGCAATCATGTGAATCCTAAATATCTTCCCTCTCTGTCCCTGTCCAAATGAATAAGTTTGAAAGATAAAGATTTGTTGTGTCAAAATACTAACTCCATTTGTTTTTTGGTTTCTATGTTGTGGGTAATGGGTGGAATAGTATTTTGGTTTCTTATGTGCTTTAAAATGGGTTTCTTGTAGCATTAAATATCTTTCCTCCATTCCTCCGGAGGTCCTGATACCCAGAGCTCTTTTATTGGGACAGTTAAATCCCTTCAACATTTTGGGTGATTATGTGGATGCTTTGAGGGGGTGAAGGAAGTCATCCTAGTTGTGTGTGGGCGAGTTAAATATGTAATACAAGCATTAACATATGTATGAGCAATACTACAGGGATTTCTAACTTAAGAACTATCCTTCTGGAAACAAAAAACAAAATCAGAGAAAATCAACAAAAATTTTTCAAAACTTGAGGTACACTACTGGTGTACGCAATTAACACATAGTAGAACAATTCGAAAGTAGGGGAAATATCCCCCTTTGGGCAATTTTAATTGGCCTAGGCGTAAATAGCTCTAAATAGAGCGGGGTAACAACAGTTGAGAATCAGAATTGGCCCTATCAGGGACTCCAAAAGAAAACCATGAATATAAGACATATATGGTAAATGAACACTGATAAACATACATCAAAGTCCTATTAAAATTAAAGAGAGAAACAAGATCCTAAACTTGAATTCGATATTTGTACCTGAACCCTTACAGGGTATATTACCGTCCCTCAGGTACAGCGCGTTGTTTTTCTTTTAGTCCCCTTGTGCAGGCTTCCTTGCAGGTGCCCTTTGACACTCGGCACCCTTTGAGGGTGAGGTGGTGGAAGAATTCTTTCTCTAGGAGGCTATGCTGTATAAGGTCTTGTGTGGTGGGCGTATTATCTCCAGGTCCTTGCAGATTCTTCCAAAGTCTTCTGGTGTGTTACAAACCCATCTTCTTCCCTTCCACAGAACCTGCAGGGTGAAGGGATGCCCCCCACCTATATGGATATTGTGTTGTCGCAGCTTGGTTGTCAGCGGGGCCGGAAATCCCTTCTTTTCTGCAGGGTCCTCGGGGTTAGGTCCTCAAAAAGTTGTAAGGTGTCAGCCTAAAAGAGTGGATGTTTTTCCTGTGCTTTCTTCATAATGTTCTCTTTGATTGGGGTAACTGGTCACCCTTACTATAATGTCCCTTGGCGGCTGATGATCTAGAGGTTTTGCCTCGAAGCGCCCTATGGAATCTGTCTAAGGCAATAGTTACCTCTGCATCCTCGTCTGTCAAGTAGGAAAAGAGGCCCTGCAGGTAATCTTCCAGGGCATCAGGAGCAATGGCCCTCAGGGGACTCCTCTTATCCTGATGTTGTTACGGCAGCTTCTAATATTCCAAGTCATCCGATTTTATTCTCCAGCTGCAGAATAGTCTCCTTGTTGTGACATCTGTGTCTGAAAGGAGGTGAAATTAGCATTGAGTATGTCTGAATCTCCTTCTAACTTTTCAACCCTTTTGGCCTACTTTTGGCCCACTTCTGCAAGTTCCTTTTTTAATTTCTGAGATTTCTTCTCTGATGCACGTTTAACCTGATAGACAAGATCAGAGAAGTCTTTTTTTTTAGAAGGTAGGGATTTTAGGAGCGCTCTGGGTACAGATATTGCTGTTTCCATCAGTATCATCTTCTGACTCTGAAGATGGTGAGGAGTCCCTGTTTTGGTAATCGCAGGTTTTATTTTGTGCCTTTAGGGGTGCTTCTATATGTTTAAAAGATTCATTCAACGTAGGTGTAGAGGGAGGTTGCTTTTGGCTTGTTTGTCCATTTTGTTTATTTTTTGGGAGACATATTTCTAGATGTTGTCCAGATATATATTGAAAGATATTGACACAGTTATGTCAGTGCGCCTGCCTCCCGGCAAGATGTGATGGGTTCCCCCCTGTGCAGTCTGTTATAAAAAAAACAAGTAGACTCCGTGGTTGTTGCTGTATTGGTCTATTTCAGACATGCTTTTCAATTAAGTATATGGAGTGGACCTCAAAGATTGAGATCGTAGATACAATAAACCGGACCCTTTAATCCCCTCTGTCGAAAAAGTAATGTAAAAAGGGATATGCTTTTGTCCCTCGGCAGACGCGATTGTAAGCTGGGTCCCCAATGTATTTTATGTTCTATGTAGGCGAATGGCGTAGCTGTTTCTTTTAAAATGCCAGTGTTGTGCAGTGTCGGCTTATTGGGAGCCTCCCGACAGCGCCAACTTTATGATATATCCTTAACATTAGACCCGTTGACGTGTCCTTGACCACTTTGTTATATTTAGGAGTGTCAGCATGAATAAAACTATGTAGCCATTTTTTCTACATGTGATATGCCGCTATTCCCATGTTCATGAAAATAAACTGTCTTGTGCCCTTTATTACCTGGCTTTGCATAGCAGCTTCATTCGATCCATGGCAACAGCAAATTTTAGCTTGTGGGAGTATCCCTCTTTAATACGGGCTTCATGCTCCGGCTCTGCTTACAGTCCACCCACGTGGCGCACTACCCCCCCGTTTCTTTGGAATCTCTGTGAATGCCGGGTCTCAAGATTTACAGGATGGAAATCTCCCTGCTGGTCACTGTCACTATGTCCCACTGCTGCCAGCACTGAAAATCAATGATTTTGTGGTGCCATAGGTGCTCTGAAATGTATGTTTTGAACGTTAGGGTTCCAGGAGCTCACTTGCGTGCAGCCTTCTCCATTGAGTGCTGGCTCCGCCCCCTCATTGGTCTTTTTTTTCCACCAAAATCTAGGGACCTTAGCTTTGACTGGCTGGTAATCGACTGCAAGATTTTGGTCAATAGGTGTCTGGGTATGCATTTAAAGGATATAAACACATACAGTACTTCTATCCCTATTTCCTAACTGGTTACATGTAAAATATATAATAAGGGATGTGTCCCATAGACACAATTCATAAATGTTTCATGTCCCTTATTAACTATAACTAGTCCTAACGCCCGTGCACACGGGCCAATTTTTTTTTACCGTGGGTCCCACTCCCTTGCCCTCTCTCCCCCCTTTTGCTCTCTCCCCCCCTTTTTTGCTCTCTGTCCCCTCTCTTTCGGCTCTCTCTCTCTCCCCCTCTCTCTCTCCCCCCTCTCTCTCTCCCCCCCTCTCTTTCTATCTCTCTCCCCTCTCTCTCTCTCTCCCCCCTCTCTCCCCCCTCTCTCTCTCCTCTCTCTCTCCCCTCTCTTTTGCTCTCTCTCTCCCCCCTTTCTTTTGCTCTCCCCCCCCTTTTGCTCTCTCTCCCCCCTTTTGCTCTCTCTCCCCCCCTTTTGCTCTCTCTCCCCTCTCTTTTGCTCTCTCTCCCCCTCTCTTTTGCTCTCCCCCCCTTTTGATCTCTCTCTCTCTCCCCCCTTTTGACCTCTGTCTCCCCCTTTATTGCTCTCTCTCTCCCCCTCTTTTGCTCTCTCTCTCCCCTCTTTTGCTCTCTCTCTCCCTCTCTTGCTCGCTCTCTCTTGCTCTCTCTCTCTCCCATCTCTTGCTCTCTCTCTCTCCCCATCTTGCTCTCTCTCTCCCTCTTTTGCTCTCTCTCTCCCTCTTTTGCTCTCTCTCTCCCTCTTTTGCTCTCTCTCTCCCTCTTTTGCTCTCTCTCTCCCTCTTTTGCTCTCTCTCTCTCCTCTTTTGCTCTCTCTCTTTCCCTCTTTTGCTCTCTCTCTTTCCCTCTTTTGCTCTCTCTCTTTCCCTCTTTTGCTCTCTCTCTTTCCCTCTTTTGCTCTCTCTCTTTCCCTCTTTTGCTCTCTCTCTCCTCTTTTGCTTGCTCTCTCTCTCTCCCTCTTTTGCTCTCTCTCTCTCTCTCTCTCTCTCTCTTTTGCTCTCTCCCTCTTTTGCTCTCTCTCCCTCTTTTGCTCTCTCTCCCTCTTTTGCTCTCTCTTCCTCTTTTGCTCTCTCTTCCTCTTTTGCTCTCTCTTCCTCTTTTGCTCTCTCTCCCTCTTTTGCTCTCTCTCTCCCCCTCTTTTGCTCTCTCTCTCTCCCCCTCTTTTGCTCTCTCTCTCCCCTCTTTTGCTCTCTCTCCCCCTCTTTTGCTCTCTTCTCCCCCTCTTTTGCTCTCTCTCTCCCCTCCCCCTCTTTTGCTCTCTCTCTCCCCCTCTTTTGCTCTCTCTCTCCCCCTCTTTTGCTAGCTCTCTCCCCCTCTTTTGCTCGCTCTCTCCCCCTCTTTTGCTCGCTCTCTCCCCTCTTTTGCTCTCTCTCTCCCCCTCTTTTGCTCTCACCCCCTCTTTTGCGCTCTCTCACCCCCTCTTTTGCTCTCTCTCTCCCCCTCTCTTTTGCTCTCTCTTCCCCCTCTTTTGCTCTCTCTCTCCCCCTCTCTTTTGCTCTCTCTCTCCCCCCCTCTTTTGCTCTCTCCCCTCTCTTTCGCTCTCGCTCTCCCCCTCTCTCTCCACCTCTCTCTCTCTCTCCCCTCTCTCTTCCCCCTCTTTCCCTCTTTTGCTCTCTCTCTCCCTCTTTTGCTCACTCTCTCTCTCCCTCTTTTGCTCTCTCTCTCCCTCTTTTGCTCTCTCTCCCTCTTTTGCTCTCTCTCCCTCTTTTGCTCTCTCTCCCTCTTTTGCTCTCTCTCTCCCCTCTCCTTTGCTCTCTCTCTCCCCTCTCTTTTGCTCTCTCTCCCCCTTTATTGCTCTCTCTCTCCCCTCTTTTGCCCTCTCTCCTCTCCCCTCTTTTGCTCCTCTCTCTCCCTTTCTTGCTCGCTCTCTCTTGCTCTCTCTCCTCTCTCCCCATCTCTTCTCTCTCTCCTCCCTCCTTTTGCTCTCTCTCTCCCTCTTTTGCTCTCTCTCTCCCTCTTTTGCTCACTCTCTCTCTATCCCCACTTTTGCTCTCTCTATCCTCTTTTTGCTCTCTCTCTCCCTCTTTTGCCTCTCTCTATCCTCTTTTGCTCCTCTCTCTCCCTCTTTTGCTCTCTCCTCTCTCTTTTGCTCTCTCTCCCTCTTTTGCTCTCCTCTCCCTCTTTTGCTCTCTCTCCTCTTTTGCTCCTCTCTCCCTCTTTTGCTCTCTCTCCCTCTTTTGCTCTCTCTCTCTCCCTCTTTTGCTCTCTCCTCTCTCTCTTCTCTCTTTTTTGCTCTCTCTCTCTCCCTCTTTTGCTCTCTCTCTCCCTCTTTTGCTCTCTCTCTCCCTCTTTTGCTCTCTCTCTCTCCCTCTTTTGCTCTCTCTTCCCCCTCTTTTGCTCGCTCTCTCTCCCCATCTTTTGCTCGCTCTCTCCCCTCTTTTGCTCGCTCCTCTCCCCCTCTTTTGCTCCGCTCTCTCCTCCCTCTTTTGGCTCAGCTCCTCTTCCCCCTCTTTTGCGCTCTCTCACCCCCTCTTTTGCGCTCTCTCACCCCCTCTTTTGCGCTCACTCACCCCCTCTTTTTGCTCTCTCTCTCCCCCCCTCTCTTTTGCTCTCTCTCTCCCCTCTTTTGCTCTCTCTCTCCCCCTCTCTTTTGCTCTCTCTCTCTCCCTCTCTTTTGCGCTCTCTCTCTCCTCTCTTTTGCTCTCTCTCCCCTCTGTTTTGCGCTCTCTAACTTGACCATGCCCCCACCACGGCCACTGCCGTTGGCCACGCCCCCATCACGCGCGCCTTCGGTCCGGCGCACGACCCCTCTTCATGCCCGCCCGACCACGCCCCCATCACGGCACACAAAATGATTTAAATATGCAAGTAGTTAATGCTGTTTAAACTGATGTTCAAAATAACAGGAAATCCACAATTAATATCACAGATCTTTTTCCATTTACACATAGATCAGTGTATACCCATTTATTTATATTTTTGTTATACATTAGAGTCAATAACAGTTCAGCATTAGTCCTGTACTGACTGTGCATATTGATGTACATAATATACAATTTTTTGTTTTTCATTTTCTTGTGTAGTAACTGCTACTTTTCTTATTTACAGATCTTACAATTATTGTGGTTGCTGCATGTGTGGCAGCAGTCAGTATTGTTTTGATTATTGGAGTCACCATTTGCTGTGTTAAGAAAAAGTAAGTGCTATATTCTAATACCTTGGTTTACTTATTATCATTTAATATGTAAAGCGCCATCATTTTCCATTGCACTGAATACATAAGCAAAGCGAACACAACAAACTAGTTGCTCAATCCAGATACAGGAAATTATAAAGGGTCATTAAAATTCTAACGCAAAAACATGTTCATATTTGTTAGAGAATGTATGTTGTGCATTAGTGAGCCTAGGCAACTGTATTTAACCCCCTCCAAACACATTGTTATAGTCAGTAACAGACCTACTCAACAGAGGGATCTGGTGCAAAATTTTCTGTGCGCCCCAAAGGTACCTCAGTAGTAGGAATGGGCGAATATGGTGAAAGTCTAATTCCTTTGGAAGAACGAATAGTCCTGTGGACATTCGTTTTGGACAATAGAATGTTGATAAGAAATAAAATCCATTCAATTTCGGTAATCGAATGCTATTTCCGGTTTTCGATTGTTACTTTCGTTTTCAAATGTTCATAATTAGAATAAATATCTACATTCGAAATTTCGAATGTAACATTCGATTTAACAAACACTATTCAAAAGTTCAATAGTTTCATTGTGGTAGGGAATTTAGTAAATTGTTACACAATAGATACAAATATATAACCCATTTTAAGACTGCATTAGAAATACTATTACAACTATATCGATTCAAATGTTTCTAATTTAAATATTGCATAATTCGAATCAAATTATTAGAATAATTAAAATTTAATTATTAGAAAAATTTAATCGAATATTACATTTAAAGGGACAGTCTACAATATAATTTTTATTCTCTGAAAAGATAGAAATTAAAATATATATTAGAGTATACATATTATATTATTAGAGTATATTAGAAATACTATTACACTAAACGAATATTAGAATGTTGTACAAACATTCGAAATTCGAAACGAATGTAGTAAAATTGGTTTCATTTTTCGAATGTTGCAAAACATTCACCCATCCCTATTCAGTAGTAAGCAATAGTAATATACATGCTGCTCTGTATAATGATTTTGAGGATAGTTAGATGGACCCGCAACCTGCATTAATAAAATACTTCCCTGCATTATGATTGTACACATTCTGCACACACCTATGTGTAGACTGTCTGCCATGCCCCCCCCAGCACTAGGGCCTGGGTGCTACTGCACCAATGGTGGTTCTGCTCCTGGTTAGATATCATATGGGAACAGGAAGTGGGCAGTTAGTCAATCACTATCAGCAGTCACTAAACCTTGCCAATCACTGGTTGTGTCCTGCTTGGAAGCTGCAAGAACTATCTTTTCTGCTGAGGCACACTTGCATCATTTCCTGGTGTAACTGATTTCAGACAGTTTTGTCTTTTTTTAATATTTGAGATTAGATGACTCAATCTATTAGTAACTAAAAAGAAAATGCACTGTCTTTAAGTTGTGAATAATCAGACAAAATCACCAGGAATCGGATGATATCAGAAATAGCCTATTCATTAATGTTTACTATGCTTTAATTAATCTTAAAGGGACACTGAACCCAATTTTTTTCTTTTGTGATTCAGATAGAGCATGCAATTTTAAGCAACTTTCTAATTTACTCATATTAGCAAATGTTCTTCATTCTCTTGGTATCTTTATTTGAAAAGCAAGAATGTAAGTTTAAATGCCGGCCCATTTTGGTGAACAACCTAGGTTGTTCTTGCTGATTGGTGGATACATTCATCCACCAATAAACAAGTGCTGTCCAAGGTTGTGAACTTTCTTTTTCAAATAAAGATAGCAAGAGAACAAAGAAAAATTGATAATAGGAGTAAATTAGAAAGTTGCTTAAAATTGCATGCTCTATCTGAATCACAAAATAAAAAAATTGGGTTCAGTGTCCCTTTAACCCCTTCAGCTGCTTTTGTTGTGTAGGACTCATTGTATTTAGACATCAATTTAAAAAAAAAAAAAAAATTCTGTGAGGTACCTACATAAATTATACCTTGTTTTCTTTCAGCATTTTTTAAAACATAACTTTAGTTTGTAAAAAGAGCATAATGTTGTACAATGTCATCCTATAAAATAATATAAATATATATCACTTTACACCATCTTACAATTGTTATATAGAAAATAAGTAGGTCTAACAAATTTCACTTATTTTTACACTCACACAGTTATACTTTTTAGTTTGACTCCTTCTAATGGGACATAAAACCCCCAAAATGTACTTTCATCATTTAGATAGAACATACAATTTTAAATAACTTTCCAATGTACTTATATAATCAAACTTGCACCATTCTCTTGGTATCCTTTGTTGAAGGAGCAGCAATATACTATTGGTAGCTAATGACAAGAAGAATTGCTGCTTCTGTGCCAACATAGGTATGTTTTTCAACAAAAGAAAACAAATTATGTAATTGAAAAGTTATTTAAAATTGTATTCTTTTTCTGAATCATGAAAGTTTAATTTTGACTTTACTGTCCTTTTAACTTTTATTTCGGTTCAAAGAAAGATAGATATAGGAGTCCTAACATCCACAACACAACAAAATGAATCTAGCAGTTGCTACCAGGTGATCAGTATATGACAATCACTAGACAGTTATAAGGACTTGAAGCCCAATATTTGACTAATGGAACCTCACGTGACATACAGGGTACGACCATGTCAATAAGGGTTTAAAAATCATCAGAACTCCCAAAATAGAACAAACACTTAGAGATATTTGTCATTGTTATGACAATTATCTAGTAGTTAGATGAACACAGGACCACTCATTTTGAAAGATGAGGATTGCTGCATATCAATAAGACGTTTTAAGTTTGTGTATTTTGAGGGGCAACATAAGGGATACCCACAACTCTGATGGTGTTCCATAATATGCCTATGGTTCTTTTAGATGATCACTGTTACCATAACGATCAGCTGATGGCCCAACTAAACATTCAACCATTAGTTTGAAAGAGGCACTTCTCCTCTTCCAAAAGAGGAGTCACTTGTCCAGTTGGAATGCTAGTGTGACTTTTTAAGATAAATAAGTCGCCTAGTAGACATGATTGCAATTTCTGTGGCAATCACCTGCTACCTAAAGGCCCATGACGCCCCACATTTGAAAATGGGTAATCTCTTCTTTCATGTGTGGGGTATCGTGCTGACACCCCATAAGTTAATTCTGCCCCCAATACAGTTAATACATTTGATAAGTGATGGCAATTTTCACATCCTTTTTTTTTTTTTTTTTTTTTTTTTCAGTTTATTTTTTTTCATACATTTGTCTCCCATACATGTGCGGAGTGTACCAATACTGCCTGTACATGGGGACCAATACTGCCTGTACATGGGGACAAAAAAGTGCATGACACTTTCATTACAGAATATTGCATTTGGGGCAAAAAAACCAAAACTGTATAGATATTTTGCGAAGACATCTACAGTTTATAAATGGTTAAAAATATATGTATCATCCCTTTAATTATGGCGTGCTGCCTACTCAGTAGAACTCATACAGGTTTTACCTGTTTGTTCCATTTCAGACAAATCTTTCTTTGTTGTAAGAAACCTATCCCAAGGCAATCTTGTGATTTTTATGGCATCACATTTTTCTCTGTGATAGGTCTACTATAGAACAGCACTGAGGTACGGATAAAAATGATTCCCCACCTCTGCTTTCTCTCTTTTCTAACCTAAGAGTTTTAGATAAACTAATGCTGATCAGTGGAATCAAATTGATTCTTTCTCCAACATAGGTGTGTCCGGTCCACGGCGTCATCCTTACTTGTGGGATATTCTCTTCCCCAACAGGAAATGGCAAAGAGCCCAGCAAAGCTGGTCACATGATCCCTCCTAGGCTCCGCCTACCCCAGTCATTCTCTTTGCCGTTGTACAGGCAACATCTCCACGGAGATGGCTTAGAGTTTTTTAGTGTTTAACTGTAGTTTTTCATTATTCAATCAAGAGTTTGTTATTTTCAAATAGTGCTGGTACGTACTATTTACTCAGAAACAGAAAAGAGATGAAGAATTCTGTTTGTATGAGGAAAATGATTTTAGCAACCGTAACTAAAATCCATGGCTGTTCCACACAGGACTGTTGAGAGCAATTAACTTCAGTTGGGGGAACAGTTTGCAGTCCTTTGCTGCTTGAGGTATGACACATTCTAACAAGACGATTGTAATGCTGGAAGCTGTCATTTTCCCTATGGGATCCGGTAAGCCATGTTTATTACGATTGTAAATAAGGCTTCACAAGGGCTTATTTAGACTGTAGACCTTTTTTTGGGCTAAATCGATTGATATTAACACTTATTTAGCCTTGAGGAATCATTTATTCTGGGTATTTTGATATAATAATATCGGCAGGCATTGTTTTAGACACCTTATTCCTTTAGGGGCTTTCCCAAAGCATAGGCAGAGTCTCATTTTCGCGCCGGTGTTGCGCACTTGTTTTTGAGAGGCATGGCATGCAGTCGCATGTGAGAGGAGCTCTGATACTTATAAAAGACTTCTGAAGGCGTCATTTGGTATCGTATTCCCCTTTGGGTTTGGTTGGGTCTCAGCAAAGCAGATTCCAGGGACTGTAAAGGGGTTAAAGCTTAAAACGGCTCCGGTTCCGTTATTTTAAGGGTTAAAGCTTCCAAAATTGGTGTGCAATATTTTCAAGGCTTTAAGACACTGTGGTGAAAGTTTGGTGAATTTTGAACAATTCCTTCATGTTTTTTCGCAATTGCAGTAATAAAAGTGTGTTCAGTTTAAAATTTAAAGTGACAGTAACGGTTTTATTTCAAAACGTTTTTTGTACTTTCTTATCAAGTTTATGCCTGTTTAACATGTCTGAACTACCAGATAGACTGTGTTCTGAATGTGGGGAAGCCAGAATTCCTATTCATTTAAATAAATGTGATTTATGTGATAATGACAATGATGCCCAAGATGATTCCTCAAGTGAGGGGAGTAAGCATGGTACTGCATCATTCCCTCCTTCGTCTACACGAGTCTTGCCCACTCAGGAGGCCCCTAGTACATCTAGCGCGCCAATACTCCTTACTATGCAACAATTAACGGCTGTAATGGATAATTCTGTCAAAAACATTTTAGCCAAAATGAACCCTTGTCAGCGGTAAGCGTGGATGCTCTGTTTTAGTTACTGAAGAGCATGACGACGCTGATATTAATATCTCTGAAGGGCCCCTAACCCAATCTGAGGGGGCCAGGGAGGTTTTGTCTGAGGGAGAAATTACTGATTTAGGGAACATTTCTCAGCAGGCTGAATCTGATGTGATTACTTTTAAATTTAAATTGGAACATCTCCGCATTTTGCTTAAGGAGGTATTATCCACTCTGGATGATTGTGAAAATTTGGTCATCCCAGAGAAAACTATGTAAAATGGACAAGTTCCTAGAGGTGCCGGGGCTCCCAGAAGCTTTTCCTATACCCAAGCGGGGTGGCGGACATTGTTAATAAAGAATGGGAAAGGCCCGGTATTCCTTTCGTCCCTCCCCCCATATTTAAAAAATTGTTTCCTATGGTCGACCCCAGAAAGGACTTATGGCAGTCAGTCCCCAAGGTCGAGGGAGCGGTTTCTACTTTAAAACAAACGCACCACTATTCCCATAGAGGATAGTTGTGCTTTCAAAGATCCTATGGATAAAAAATTAGAAGGTTTGCTTAAAAAGATGTTTGTTCAGCAGGGTTACCTTCTACAACCCATTTCATGCATTTGTCCCTGTCACTACAGCCGCATATTTCTGGTTTGATGAACTGATTAAGGTGCTCGATAGTGACTCTCCTCCTTATGAGGAGATTATGGACAGAGTCAATGCTCTCAAATTGGCTAATTCTTTCACTCTAGACGCCTCTTTGCAATTGGCTAAGTTAGCGGCTAAGAATTCTGGGTTTGCTATTGTGGCGCGCAGAGCGCTTTGGTTGAAATCTTGGTCGGCTGATGCGTCTTCCAAGAACAAGCTACTAAACATTCCTTTCAAGGGGAAAACGCTGTTTGGTCCTGACTTGAAAGAGATTATCTCTGATATCACTGGGGGTAAGGGCCATGCCCTTCCTCAGGATCGGCCTTTCAAGGCAAAAAAATAGACCTAATTTTCGTCCCTTTCGGTAAAAACGGACCAGCCCAAGGTGCTACGTCCTCTAAGCAAGAGGGTAATACTTCTCAGGCCCAAGCCAGCTTGGAGACCAATGCAAGGCTGGAACAAGGGAAAGCAGGCCAAGAAAACCTGCCACTGCCTACCAAGACAGCATGAAATATTGGCCCCCCGATCCGGGACCGGATCTGGTGGGGGGCAGACTCTCTCTCTCTCGCTCAGGCTTGGGCAAGAGATGTTCGGGATCCTTGGGCGCTAGAAATAGTCTCCCCAGGGTTATCTTCTGGAATTCAAGGGACTTCCCCCAAGGGGGAGGTTCCACAGGTCTCAGTTGTCTTCAGACCACATAAAAAGACAGGCGTTCTTACATTGTGTAGAAGACCTGTTAAAAATGGGAGTGATTCATCCTGTTCCATTGAGAGAACAAGGGATGGGGGTTCTACTCCAATCTGTTCATAGTTCCCAAAAAGAGGGAACGTTCAGACCAATCTAGATCTCAAGATCTTAAACAAATTTCTCAAGGTCCCATCGTTCAAGATGGAAACCATTCGAACTATCCTTCCTTCCATCCAGGAAGGTCAATTCATGACCACGGTGGATTTAAAGGATGCGTATCTACATATTCCTATCCACAAGGAACATCATCGGTTCCTAAGGTTTGCATTCCTGGACAAACATTACCAGTTCGTGGCGCTTCCTTTCGGATTAGCCACTGCTCCAAGGATTTTCACAAAGGTACTAGGGTCCCTTCTAGCGGTGCTAAGACCAAGGGGCATTGCAGGAGTACCTTACCTGGACGACATTCTGATTCAAGCGTCGTCCCTCCCTCGAGCAAAGGCTCACACGGACATCGTCCTGGCCTTTCTCAGATCTCACGGCTGGAAAGTGAACGTGGAAAAGAGTTCTCTATCCCCGTCAACAAGGGTTCCCTTCTTGGGGACAATTATAGACTCCTCAGAAATGAGGATTTTTCTAACAGAGGCCAGAAAGACAAAACTTCTGGACTCTTGTCGAATACTTCATTCCGTTCCTCTTCCTTCCGTAGCTCAGTGCATGGAAGTGATCGGGTTGATGGTAGCGGCAATGGACATAGTTCCTTTTGCGCGCATTCATCTAAGACCATTACAACTGTGCATGCTCAGTCAGTGGAATGGGGACTATACAGACTTGTCTCCAAAGATTCAAGTAAATCAGAGGACCAGAGACTCCACTCCGTTGGTGGCTGTCCCTGGACAACCTGTCACGAGGGATGACATTCCGCAGACCAGAGTGGGTCATTGTTACGACCGACGCCAGTCTGATGGGCTGGGGCGCGGTCTGGGGATCCCTGAAAGCTCAGGGTCTTTGGTCTCGGGAAGAATCTCTTCTACCGATAAATATTCTGGAACTGAGAGCGATATTCAATGCTCTCAAGGCTTGGCCTCAGCTAGCGAGGACCAAGTTCATACGGTTTCAATCAGACAACATGACGACTGTTGCGTACATCAACCATCAGGGGGGAACAAGGAGTTCCCTAGCGATGGAAGAAGTGACCAAGATTATTCTATGGGCGGAGTCTCACTCCTGCCACCTGTCTGCTATCCACATCCCGGGAGTGGAAAATTGGGAAGCGGATTTTCTGAGTCGTCAGACATTGCATCCGGGGGAGTGGGAACTCCATCCGGAAATCTTTGCCCAAGTCACTCAACTATGGGGCATTCCAGACATGGATCTGATGGCCTCTCGTCAGAACTTCAAAGTTCCTTGCTACGGGTCCAGATCCAGGGATCCAAAGGCGGCTCTAGTGGGATGCACTAGTAGCACCTTGGACCTTCAAACTAGCTTATGTGTTCCCCGCCGTTTCCTCTCATCCCCAGGCTGGTAGCCAGGATCAATCAGGAGAGGGCGTCGGTGATCTTGATAGCTCCTGCGTGGCCACGCAGGACTTGGTATGCAGATCTGGTGAATATGTCATCGGCTCCACCTTGGAAGCTACCTTTGAGACGAGACCTTCTTGTTCAGGGTCCGTTCGAACATCCGAATCTGGTTTCACTCCAGCTGACTGCTTGGAGATTGAACGCTTGATTTTATCGAAGCGAGGTTTCTCAGATTCTGTTATCGATACTCTTGTTCAGGCCAGAAAGCCTGTAACTAGAAAGATTTACCACAAAATTTGGAAAAAATATATATGTTGGTGTGAATCTAAAGGATTCCCTTGGGACAAGGTTAAGATTCCTAGGATTCTATCCTTCCTTCAAGAAGGATTGGAAAAAGGATTATCGGCAAGTTCCCTGAAGGGACAGATTTCTGCCTTGTCGGTTGTTACTTCACAAAAAACTGGCAGCTGTGCCAGATGTTCAAGCCTTTGTTCAGGCTCTGGTTAGAATCAAGCCTGTTTACAAACCTTTGACTCCTCCTTGGAGTCTCAATTTAGTTCTTTCAGTTCTTCAGGGGGTTCCGTTTGAACCCTTACATTCCGTTGATATTAAGTTATTATCTTGGAAAGTTTTGTTTTTAGTTGCAATTTCTTCTGCTAGAAGAGTTTCAGAATTATCTGCTCTGCAGTGTTCTCCTCCTTATCTGGTGTTCCATGCAGATAAGGTGGTTTTACGTACTAAACCTGGTTTTCTTCCAAAAGTTGTTTCTAACAAAAACATTAACCAGGAGATTATCGTACCTTCTCTGTGTCCGAAACCAGTTTCAAAGAAGGAACGCTTGTTGCACAATTTGGATGTTGTTCGCGCTCTAAAATTCTATTTAGATGCTACAAAGGATTTTAGACAAACATCTTCCTTGTTTGTTGTTTATTCAGGTAAAAGGAGAGGTCAAAAAGCAACTTCTACCTCTCTCTCTTTTTGGATTAAAAGCATCATCAGATTAGCTTACGAGACTGCCGGACGGCAGCCTCCCGAAAGAATCACAGCTCATTCCACTAGGGCTGTGGCTTCCACATGGGCCTTCAAGAACGAGGCTTCTGTTGATCAGATATGTAGGGCAGCGACTTGGTCTTCACTGCACACTTTTACCAAATTTTACAAGTTTGATACTTTTGCTTCTTCTGAGGCTATTTTTGGGAGAAAGGTTTTGCAAGCCGTGGTGCCTTCCATTTAGGTGACCTGATTTGCTCCCACCCTTCATCCGTGTCCTAAAGCTTTGGTATTGGTTCCCACAAGTAAGGATGACGCCGTGGACCGGACACACCAATGTTGGAGAAAACAGAATTTATGTTTACCTGATAAATTTCTTTCTCCAACGGTGTGTCCGGTCCACGGCCCGCCCGGGTTTTTTAATCAGGTCTGATAATTTATTTTCTTTAACTACAGTCACCCACAGGTACCATATGGTTTCTCCTATGCTATTATTCCTCCTTAACGTCGGTCGAATGACTGGGGTAGGCGGAGCCTAGGAGGGATCATGTGACCAGCTTTGCTGGGCTCTTTGCCATTTCCTGTTGGGGAAGAGAATATCCCACAAGTAAGGATGACGCCGGACCGGACACACCGTTGGAGAAAGAAATTTATCAGGTAAACATAAATTCTGTTTTTTTTCTAATATAGAAGAGAAAAAAATCTTTTTATATAGACCTATAGGTACATAAAAGGGAAGGTATGAAGATATATTACAGTGAAAAGTTATCAATTGCACTTCCAGTACAGTTAAAGCGACAGTCATATACCACAAAGCATATTTGAACAAGCACTTAAAGGGACAGTATACACCAATTTTCATATAACTGCATGTAATAGACACTACTATAAAGAAGAATATGCCCAGATACTGATCTAAAAAGCCAGTTTAAAACCTTTTAAAAACTTACTTAGAAGCTCTCAGTTTAGCATTGTTGATGAGGTTAGGCTGGGAAACCCACTGAAAGGGGCTAGGTAAACAAAAAGAGCAGATTCTTTCCCCCCCACCCCCCATCCCAACACAAGAAAAGACAGATAACAAAAACAGGAGCCAACAGGAGTTTATAAATGTGCGTATACATATGGCACTGTGGGGCTTGGTTAGGAGTCTGAAAATTAGCACAATGTTCTTAAAAAATAAGCAAAACTATAAATTTTTATATACACACTACCAGATGAGCTATATAAATGGATCTACAAAATATTTATGCAAAGAAAAATCTACAATGTCCCTTTTTAAGACTAACGAAAATTATACTGATGAGAACGCTTGGTAAATATATATATTTTTAACTTTAAATTAGGCACTGTAATCTCCTGCCATATGCCAACTCTGTTCACGTTGTTTTTCTTTTATGATAAGTGAGTGTAACAGCCAATCAAAACTGTACTTCTGGCTCTATGTAAATATATAGCAGGACAAGAATGCATTGCTGTTAATCTGAAATATTGGCTTAGGCTGCAACTGCACACAGGATTAATTAATTAATCATTTATTAATAGTTTTTTTTTTTTTTTTTTTAATACACCACCAATATTTTATACATTTCCTGCAGGCCATTAACAACACTAAAAATACAGACTGATGTGCCACAGGTGATGTAGAAGTCACTGGGGGCAGTGTGTATAGAAAATAAAAAAAGGCCCTTTAACTTAAAACTCAGTCCCGCATGGTCTGTTCCTTTATCAGTTGCTGGTCTTCTCATTCAACACCTTTTTAATAATCACTGTATCATACCTCACAACATTTGTGGCTGAGAATGAAGGACAGATGAGGTTGATAGGAGCCCGTCACCATTTTGTGGGTGGAGCCGTGTTGGGAGGGGAGGGATCATGAGTGGTTATTGGGCAGAATTGTGGGTGTGTCAAGGCAGTTTGTGGGTGTTTCTGGGTTTTCCATGGGTGGGGCTAAGTGAAATTCTGTAAAGAGAGACAAATGGCTGTCTCAGAGGGACAGAGCTCAGAATCAAGTACTGTCCCTCTCAAATATGGACAGTGGGGAGCTCATTGTGCATTGATCCCCTCCTAGGCCACAGCAGGCTCAGAATTGTAGTTTCCCAGGTGCTGCTTAGGAAGTAGTAGTAGGTTGCCCGCTTATCACAGACAAATAAAACAGGGTGGTGATCGATAATCTGGCAGAAACACTGGGATGGAGTAGCAGTATATATTTTTTTATTATTATTATTGCATGCAATCATGGGCACTCATACCACAGGTTCAGAACCCCTGGTCTAAGAAATTAACTTTCTAATAAGTTTACTTAAAGAGTTGGAAGTCATGCTAATCTGACATGAAACACAATTTTTCTTTCTTTCATTATTCAGATAGTGCAAACAGTTTAAAACAACTTTCCAATTTACATCTGTTATAACATTTTCTTCATTCTCATGGTATCTATTGTGGAAGGAGCAATGCACCACTGGGAGCTAGCTAAACACACTTGGAGAGCCAATGACAAGAGGCATATTTGAATAGCCACCAATCACCAACTTAGCTCTAGGCAGTTCGTTGCTGCTTCTGTGCCTACTGAGGTATGCTCTACAACAAAGGATAGCAAGAGAATGAAGCAAATTACACAATAGAAACAAATTAAAAAGTTGTTTAAAATTACATGCTCTAGTGGAATTATGAAAGTTTTATTTTGACTTTACTGTCCCTCTATGCTTGTCTGCCGCTGCAAAATTATAATTACAAGGATGTGATGTTGCATGAACTAACTTCATTACTTCATTCTGACTAATTTCTTATTTTATAATTGCTTTAGGAAAAAAGAAAAACATCCTGCAGTGGGAATATATAATACCAAGGTTCCTACAGAAATGACAAGTCGCCATGGCTTCTTTAGAAAGGGAAGGAAGAAAAATGAGTCCCATGTTTATGCTGTAATAGATGATACGATGATCTATGGCCACTTGTTGAAAGACAATAATGGCTGCCCCAGCCCAAATGTTGATGTGTACCAACCATTCGAAGGACCCATGGGTGATGCACCTCCTGTCCCCCCAATTAATTTTCCCAATGGAAGTACCAAAGATGAAACCAGGGAAGACCCTCTGGCCTTATCAATGAGAGAAAATGAACTTTATACAATCAATGAGCCTATTACAAAGGAGCCTGTGGAAAACGAAGATACTAGTTTAAGTTTTGTTGATGAACCTGGAAATAAAACTGTGCCAGCAACTTGACATTTTGAAGAAAAAAATATGATATTTATTTCATAACTATAAAACTGACCTTATGGGAAAATGGCAGACCCCACATGCCAAGAGTGCCTACCTTACCATCATGTATGTGTTATGGAGTGCTTACCTTACCATCATTTGTGGGTTATGGAGTGCCTACCTTACCATCATATGTATGGGTTATGGAGTGTCTACCTTACCATCATATGTGTGGGTTATGGAGTGCCTACCTTACCATCATATGTGGGTTATGGAGTGCCTACCTTACCTTATATGTGGGTTATGGAGTGTCTAACTTACCATCATATGTGGGTTATGGAGTGTCTACCTTACCATCATATGTGTGGTTTATGGAGTGCCTACCTTACATCATATGTGGGTTATGGAGTGCCTACCTTACCTTATATGGGGGTTATGGAGTGTCTAACTTACCATCATATGTGGATTATGGAGTGTCTACCTTACCATCATGTGTTGGTTAAATGCCAACAAATAACAAATGGAAATTTAACTCTTGATGATCTTGCCAGCGTGAAGTTTTTTTTAAGGAAGTTTAGAAAATAGACTGGTTTTACCCAGATTAATTGTTATTTTATTGTATGAACGCAAACTTCATTACTTTGAGTTAAGTTTTCATCTCCAAATGCCTGGCATGGGATTAAATATAATGCATAAACCTGAAGATCCTATTCTTGTCTTTGGGGGTGTACAGATATTTTTTTTAAAACTGAAAATAATGCTTTCTTACTGGTAACTGACTGAACGACTTCTTAAATATATTGTGATGCTTATTTTTCTTTTGCACTTTGTGATACAGTTCCACAATCCAATACTAATTATGTATAAAAATCTAAGCACTACTCCAAGTCTAGTGCTGGACCCAAGTTATGTTTATATGGTTTACTTTTCCTTGAAAATAGAAATGATCTCAAGGCTGTGTACTGTGTGTTATGTTAGAAAAGTGTGAGAAAATAAAAAATGCTGTGATATACCGGTAATGTGTATAATGAATTATTAATATATGCCATGTCAAGGTAACTTTATACCAGAGAGAAGTCAGGAATTTGAAAAATATGTATCCTAATACAGCAGTATGTCCATGACTCCATGTGGTAACAATAGAAATAGTGATTCATTTTTTAAATTTAGTTTCACATACAAATTTTGTTTGCTTTTCCTGTAATTTAACTCTTAACATTGTGTTTTTACTATTTCCTATGGAAAGGCTGGAAAGATTTGTAACTTGGAGCCCTGACTGTGATTGCTTGACCAGGGAAGGAACTCAACTATATCTAACCCTAACTGTCCAGTGCAAAATATAGTTTTGCAATTACTGCAAATTAAACGAATATGAGCCCCAAATAGTTTCTTTCACGATTCAGAAGAGTTAAAAAATCTTCACAATTTACTTCTTTTATCAAATTGTCTTTGTTCTTTATTACTCTTTGTTAAAGGAACAGCAATGAATTGCTGAAGCTAGCTGAACACATCCAGTGAACCAAGTAGAATAGGCATATATGTGCAGACACTAATCAGCAGCTAGTACCCAGTAGTGCATTGCTGCGCCAGTCCTTAGTGTACATAGGTATTCATTTAAACAAAGCATAGCAATAAAACAAAGCAATTCAGAAAATAGCAGTAAATTGCAAAGTTTTTTAAAATTTGTGTTCTCTGAGTCTTAAAATAATTGGGGGTTTGGGGGGGGGGTTGCATCCCTTTTAGGGATTAATTACATTAAACCCTTGCTGCACATGGCAAGATTGCAGTATAGAACATTTGGCTACTTGCAGAGAACACTCGCAAAACACACGGAAATGCACTAAAATGACTCTTTGCAAGACCTTTAAACAGTGATTTGATGTGTTTAGAACATTTAACATGCACCTCTGATTTGCGAAGAGAATACCTTTACAATATAGCGCTATTATGACGATCCTTTGAACATTGGGCCTATGGAGAGAAATCAAGGGAAATCATTGGGTGCTCATTTCATATACAGAATCCCACTTAGCAAGATAAACTGCTCTCAAGCTAAAAGTTGTTGTTTTAAAATTCTTTGAGGGACCTCACAGAGTCACGGTACTGACAAGACTTCTTAGATAATCTCGCCAGAGAGGAGGCTTCAAAACCTCAGGCATTAAGGGTGCAAAACTCTAAAGCCCTCTGATATGGCCATTACAATGCCCCTCAGGGATTGTTTTAAAATATTTTTTTCCTTGAAAACTGTGTATCTCATTAAAGAGACAGTGTACTGTAACTTTGGTTTCCCCTTAATGCATTACCAGTGAGTCATCATATTAGCTGCAAAGCTTAAAAAGTATGATAAATTGCTCATTTATGTATATTTTTGTTTAGAAAATAGCTGCTTCTTCTAATTGAAACCACAACCCAATAAAATGTGCTGAGTCTGTAGGTAGATGAGATCTAATTATCTTATCTGTCTTATTCAAATCTTTCTTAAATTATTTCTCACTGTTTATTCAAACACCAATACACAGAAAGAACAAATGACAATGAAAAATGTAGTGTCTCTTTGTCACACTTCCCACTGGAAGAATGATTTAATCTAAACTTTTACAGCTAGATTACGAGTTTTTGTCTGTAATACTGTGCGGTGCTGACAAGCCTTTTTTTCTTACCGCTCACTTAAGACAATGCTGGTATTACGAGTTTTCTGCAAGCCGGCGTTAGCCTCAGAAAAGTGAGCGTTGAGCAAAATTTAGCTCCACATCTCACTGTAATACCAGCGCTGCTTACGGTAGCGATAAGCTGGCAAAACGTGCTTGTGCACGATTTCCCCATAGGAAACAATGGGGCTGAGCTGGCTGAAAAAAAACCTAACACCTGCAAAAAAGCAGCGTTCAGATCCTAACGCAGCCCCATTGTTTCCTATGGGGAAATACTTTTTATGTCTGCACCTAACACCCTAACATGAACCCCGAGTCTAAACACCCCTAATCTTACACTTATTAACCTCTAATCTGCAGCCCCCCGACATCGTCGACACCTACATTATATTATTAACCCCTAATCTGCTGCTCCGGACACCGCCGCAACCTACATTATCCCTATGAACCCTTAATCTACTGCCCCCAACATCGCTGAGCCCTACATTATATTTATTAACCCCTAATCTGCCCCCCCAATGTCGCCGCAACTATATTAAATTTATTAACCCCTAAACCTAAGCCTAACCATAACACCCCCCCAACTTAAATATAATTTAAATACATCTAAATAAATTTACTATAATTAAATAAATTATTCCTATTTAAAACTTAATACTTACCTGTAAAATAAACCCTAAACTAGCTACAATATACTTACATTGTACCTAGTTTAGGATTTATATTTATTTTACAGGCAACTTTGTATTTATTTAACTATTTAATAACTTCCTAGTTAAAATAAGTAAAAATTTACCTGTAAAATAAATCCTAAACTAAATTACACCTAACACTTCACTATCATTAAATTAATTAAATAAATGACCTACAATTAACTACACTTAAATACAATTAAATTAAATAAACTAAAGTACAAAAAAAACAAACACTAAATTACAGAAAATAAAAAAAGAATTACAATTTTTTTTAAACTAATTACACCTAATCTAATCCCCCTAATAAAATAAAAAAGACCCCAGAATAATAAAATTCCCTATCCTATACTAAATTACAAATAGCCCTTAAAAGGGCCTTTTGCAGGGCATTGCCCCAAAGTAGTCAGCTCTTTTACCTGAAACAAAAACTACAATACCCCCTCAACATTAAAACCCACCACCCACACACCCAACCCTACTCTAACACCCACCCAATCCCCCCTTAAAAAAAACCTAACACTACCCCCTTGAAGATCACCCTACCTTCACCCAACTGGGCACAAGTGGACGTCCAGAGGGGAAGAAGTCTTCATCCGATCCGGCCAGAAGAGGACATCCAGACTGGCAGAAGTCTTCATCCAGACAGCATCTTATATCTTCTTCCATCCGGAGCGGAGCGGTTCCATCTTGAAGACATCCGACGTGGAGCATCATCTTCCATCCGACGGCAACTGAAGAATGAAGGTTCCTTTAAGTGGCGTCATCCAAGATGGCGTCCCTTCAATTCCGATTGGCTGAAAGAATCCTATCAGCCAATCGGAATTAAGGTAGGAAAAATCCTATTGGCTGATGCAATCAGCCAATAGAATTGAGCTTGCATTCTATTGGCTGATTGGAACAGCCAATAGAATGCGAGCTCAATCCTATTGGCTGATTGCATCAGCCAATAGGATTTTTCCTACCTTAATTCCAATTAGTGATGTCGCGAATAGTTCACCGGCGAATAGTTCACGGTGAACATAGCATGTTAGCGTTCGCGGCGGGCGAACATATGCGATGTTCGATCTGCCCCCTATTCGTCATCATTGAGTAATACTTTGACCCTGTACCTCACAGTCAGCAGGCACATTCCAGCCAATCAGCAGCAGTCCCTCCCTCCCAGACCCTCCTACCTCCTGGACAGCATCCATTTTAGATTCATTCGGAAGCTGCATTCTTAGGGAGAGGAGGGACAGTGTAGCTGCTGCTGATTGAATAGGGAAATTGATAGCTAGGCTAGTGTATTCAGTGTCCACTACAGTCCTGAAGGACTCATCTGATCTATGCTGTAAGGACAGCACCCCAAAAAGCCCTTTTTAGGGCTAGAACATCAGTCTGGTTTTTTTTCCCTGTGTAATCTAATTGCAGTTGCCTGCCTGACAGCTTGTGTGTCAGGCTCACAGCGTATACTCTGCCCACTTGCCCAGTGCCACCACTCATATCTTGTTTAATAGTAGTGTAAGTGTACAGTTTAAAAAAAAAAAACTTTTTGGACTGTGAAACATCAGTCTGCTTGTGTAATCTAATTGCAGTTGCCTGCCTGCCAGCTTGTGTGTCAGGCTCACAGCGTATACTGTGTCCACTTACCCAGTGCCACCACTCATATCTTGTTTAATAGTAGTGTACATTTAAAAAAAAAAAACTTTTTGGACTGTGAAACATCAGTCTGCTTTTTTGTGTCAGGCTCACAGCGTATATTGTGCCCACTTGCCCAGTGGCACCACTCATATCTTGTTTAATAGTAGTGTAAGTGTACATTAAAAAAAAAAACCTTTTTGGACTGTGAAACATCAGTCTGCTTTTTTGTGTCAGGCTCACAGCGTATACTGTGCCCACTTGCCCAGTGCCACCACTCATATCTTGTTTAATAGTAGTGTAAGTGTACATTTTAAAAAAAAACTTTTTTGACTGTGAAACATCAGTCTGATTTTTTGTGTCAGGCTCATGGCATATACTGTGCCCACTTGCCCAGTGGCACCACTCATATCTTGTTTAATAGTAGTGTAAGTGTACATTAAAAAAAAAAAAACTTTTTGGACTGTGAAACATCAGTCTGCTTTTTGTGTCAGGCTTACAGCGTATACTGTGCCCACTTGCCCAGTGCCACCACTCATATCTTGTTTAATAGTAGTGTAAGTGTACATTTAAAAAAAAAACTTTTTGGACTGTGAAACATCAGTCTGCTTTTTTGTGTCAGGCTCACGGCGTATACTGTGCCCACTTGCCCAGTGCCACCACTCATATCTTGTTTAATAGTAGTGTAAGTGTACATTTAAAAAAAAAAACATTTTTGGACTGTTAAACATCAGTCTGCTTCTTTGTGTCAGGCTCACAGCGTATACTGTGCCCACTTGCCCAGTGCCACCACTCATATCTTGTTTAATAGTAGTGTAAGTGTACATTTAAAAAAAAAAAAACTTTTTGGACTGTGAAACATCAGTCTGCTTTTTTGTGTCAGGCTCATGGCATATACTGTGCCCACTTGCCCAGTGCCACCACTCATATCTTGTTTAATAGTAGTGTAAGTGTACATTTTAAAAAAAAACTTTTTTGACTGTGAAACATCAGTCTGCTTTTTTGTGTCAGTCTCATGGCATATACTGTGCCCACTTGCCCAGTGGCACCACTCATATCTTGTTTAATAGTAGTGTAAGTGTACATTTAAAAAAAAAAAAAACTTTTTGGACTGTGAAACATCAGTCTGCTTTTTTGTGTCAGGCTCACAGCGTATACTGTGCCCACTTGCCCAGTGCCACCACTCATATCTTTTTTAATAGTAGTGTAAGTGTACATTAAAAAAAAAAAAACCTTTTTGGACTGTGAAACATCAGTCTGCTTTTTTGTGTCAGGCTCACAGCGTATACTGTGCCCACTTGCCCAGTGCCACCACTCATATCTTTTTTAATAGTAGTGTAAGTGTACATTAAAAAAAAAAAAAAACCTTTTTGGACTGTGAAACATCAGTCTGCTTTTTTGTGTCAGGCTCACAGCGTATACTGTGCCCACTTGCACAGTGCCACCACTCATATCTTGTTTAATAGTAGTGTAAGTGTACATTTAAAAAAAAAAAAATCTTTTTGGACTGTGAAACATCAGTCTGCTTTTTTGTGTCAGGCTCACAGGGTATACTGTGCCCACTTGCCCAGTGCCACCACTCATATCTTTTTTAATAGTAGTGTAAGTGTACATTTAAAAAAAAATGACAGGCAGAGGCAGGCCACCCCGCAGGTGCCGTCGTGGTGCTGTGATTCCCTTTGGCCCTAGAATAATGCCCAGTGTTCAGAGGCCATGTACCATGAACTAAAAATCTTCTGAGGACATAGTTGACTGGCTAACACAGGACACCCAATCTTCTACAGCTTCCGCTTGGAACCTTGACGCACCATCCTCCTCCAGCTTAGCTTCGGGCACCTCTCAAGTAACCAGTCACCCGCCTGCCACCAACACTAGCACCACAGCCACTTCACTTGATCTGTCAGAGGAGTTATTTACACATCAGTTGGAAGAAATGAGTGATGCGCAACCATCATTGACAGAAGATGTAGATAACAGTGATATGTCTCAGTCAGGCAGCATTACAGACATGGACGTACGGTGTGATGATGATGATGTTGTACCTGCTGCTGCTTCCTTTGTTGAGTTGTCAGATACAAGTGAAGCGGTTATGATGACGATGCATCCGTGGATGTCACGTGGGTGCCCGCTAGAAGAGAAGAAGAAGAGGGGGAAAGTTCAGATGGGGAGACAGAGAGGAGGAGACGAGTTGGAAGCAGGGGGAGGTCGTCGCAAGGAGCTAGTGGCACAGTCAGACAGCATGCATCGGCACCCGGGGTCAGCCAGACAGCACGCCAATAAACGCATGCTGTTGCCACCACCAGAATGCCGTCATCGCAGAGCTCGGCAGTGTGGCATTTTTTTGTGTGTCTGCCTCTGACAACAGCGATGCCATTTGCAACCTGTGCCAAAAGAAACTGAGTCGTGGGAAGTCCAACACCCACCTAGGTACAACTGCTTTAAGAAGGCACATGATCGCACATCACAAACGCCTATGGGATCAACACATGAGTAGAAGCAGCACACAAACTCAAAGCCGCCATCCTCCTCCTGGTCCAGCATCTTCAGCCACGTCAACCACTGCTGTCCTCCTTGCCCCCTCTCAACCATCCGCCACTCCGTCTCTCTTCCGGAGCAGTTCCTGCTCATCTACCCACAGTCAGGTGTCTGTCAAGGACATGTTTGAGTGTAAGAAGCCAATGTCACAAAGTCACCCCCTTGCCCGGCGTCTGACAGCTGGCTTGTCTGAACTCATAGCCCGCCAGCTTTTACCATACAAGCTGGTGGAGTCTGAGGCATTCAAAAAATTTGTAGCTATTGGGACACCGCAGTGGAAGGTACCCGGCCAAAATTTCTTTGCACAAAAGGCAATCCCCAACCTGTACTCGATTGTGCGAAAGGAAGTAATGGCATGTCTGGCACACAGTGTTGGGGCAAGGGTCCATCTGACCACTGATAGCTGGTCTGCAAAGCATGGTCAGGGCAGGTATATCACCTACACTGCGCCTTGGGTAAACCTGCTGACGGCTGCCAAGCATGGAATGCGTGGCTCTGCAGAGGAGTTGGTGACACCGCCACAACTTGCAGGCAGGCCTGCTGCCACCTCCTCTACTCCTCCTACTCCATCCTCTTCCATAAGCTCCTCGGCTGAGTCCTCTTCTGCTGCTGCGTCTTGCTCCACATCAACAGCACCCCCCCAGCTCCCCAGGTACTATTCCACATCCCAGATACGGCAGTGTCACGCCGTCTTGGGGTTGACTTGCCTGAAAGCAGAGAGTCACACCGGACCAGCACTCCTGTCTGCCCTGAATGCACAGGTGGATCAGTGGCTGACTCCGCACCAACTGGAGATCGGCAAAGTGGTTTCTGACAACGGAAGTAATTTGGTGGCGGCATTGAAATTGGGCAAGTTGACACATGTGCTGTGCATGGCACATGTGTGTAATCTGATCATACAAGCTTTGTGCATAAGTACCCAGGCTTACAGGACGTCCTGAAACAGGCCAGGAAGGTGTGTGGCCATTTGAGGCATTCCTACATGGCCATGGCACACTTATCCAGCGGCGAAACAACATGCCAGTGAGGCGCTTGATTTGCGACAGCCCGACACGTTGGAATTCAACACTCCTAATGTTCGACCGCCTGCTCCAACAAGAAAAAGCCGTTAACGAGTATTTGTATGACCGGTGTGCTAGGACAGCCTCTGCGGAGCTGGGATTTTTTTTTGCCACGTTACTGGCCGCTCATGCGCAATGCCTGTAGGCTCATGCATCCTTTTGAGGAGGTGACAAACCTAGTCAGTCGCACCGAAGGCACCATCAGCAACATCATACCATTTGTTTTCTTCCTGGAGCGTGCCCTGTGAAGAGTGCTGGATCAGGCCTTAGATGAGCGTGAAGAGGAAGAGTTGTGGTCACCATCACCAGCAGAAACAGCCTTTTCAGCATCGCTTGCTGGACCAGCTGCAACGCTGGAAGAGGATTGTGAGGAAGAGGAGTCAGAGGAGGAATGTGGATTTGAGGAGGAGGAGGAAGACCAATCACAACAGGCATCCCAGGGTGCTCATTGTCACCTATCTGGTACCCGTGGTGTTGTACGTGGCTGGGGGGAAGAAGATACCTTCAGTGAGATTACTGAGGACGAGGAACAGGACAAGAGTAGCTCGGCATCCAACCTTGTGCAAATGGGGTCTTTCATGCTGTCGTGCCTGTTGAGGGACCCTCGTATAAATAAGCTGAAGGAGAACGACCTGTACTGGGTGTCCACGCTACTAGACCCCCGGTATAAGCATAAACTTTACACTGCGTATAAGGGTGATATCACAGCACAACGGAATCTAACAGGGGAAGAGGTGAAAGTAATCCTCCGACTCCCACGCCGGGAAGGACAGGACGCTTTACAGACGTGTTGTTGATGGAGGACATGCAGAGCTTTTTAAGTCCTATACATCGTCACAGCCCTTCGGGGTCCACACTCAGAGAACGACTCGACTGACAGGTAGCAGACTACCTCGCCTTAACTGCAGATCTCGACACTCTGAGGAGCGATGAACCCTTGACTACTGGGTGTGCAGGCTTGACCTGTGGCCTGAGCTATCCCAATTTGCGATAGAACTTCTGGCCTGCCCCGCTTCAAGTGTCCTGTCAGAAAGGACCTTCAGTGCAGCAGGAGGTATTGTCACTGAGAAGAGAAGTCGCCTAGGTCAAAAAAGTCTAGATTACCTCACCTTTATTAAGATGAATGAGGGATGGATCCCTGACATTGGGCAATACATTCGAGTAAAAAAAGGCCTGATGAGATGAGCTGCCTTGGGCTAAAAATGGTCCACACGCTGCTGTATTTTATCTTTGAATGCCGGTTGACTTGCGTGACTTATCCGCCACCAACTAGGGTTCAAGCCGCAATGTTTTAGGGCACTTTCTGCCTGGGAAACATACATCAATTTTTCTGACCGCTGCTACAGCAGCGGCTGCAACAATACCTAATTTTTCAGGCATGTGTACATGCCAAATTTTTCTGGCCTCTGGTGCTGCACTGTGGCTTCAAAAACTAAACCAAAAAAAAGACACTTAACAGGATTAAACTGATAGGAATAGTACTACTTAACACACCACTCCTATCTGGTGGCACATTAGATTGCACGCGCAGTGCCCCAAATTTAAAGTAGGAGGACCGACCAAGCATCTTTTTCCATCTCCCGGTTCCTAAAATCCATGCCATATACACGTCCCCTGATAGGGGACACCGCAGTGGAAGGTACCCGGACTAAATTTCTTTGCACAAAAGGCAATCCCCAACCTGTACTCGATTGTGCAAAAGGAAGTAATGGCATGTCTGGCACACAGTGTTGGGGCAAGGGTCCATCTGACCACTGATACCATGTCTGCAAAGCATGGTCAGGGCAGGTAAATCACCTGCACTGCGCATTGGGTAAACCTGCTGGCGGCTGCCAAGCATGGAATGCGTGGCTCTGCAGAGAAGTTGGTGACACGGCCATGACTTGCAGGCAGGCCTGCTGCCACCTCCTCTACTCCTCCTACTCCATCCTCTTCCATAACCTCCTCGGCTGTGTCCTCTTCTGCTGCTGCTGCGTCTTGCTCCACATCAACGGCACCCCCCCAGCTCCCCAGGTACTATTCCACATCCCGGATACGGCAGTGTCACGCCGTCTTGGGGTTGACTTGCCTGAAAGCAGAGAGTCACACCAGACCAGCACTCCTGTCCACCCTAAACGCACAGGTGGATCAGTGGCTGACTCCGCACCAACTGGAGATCGGCAAAGTGGTTTCTGACAATGGAAGAAATTTGGTGGCGGCATTGAATTTGGTCAAGTTGACACATGTGCCGTGCACGGCACATGTGTGTAATCTGATCGTACAACGCTTTGTGTATAAGTACCCAGGCTTACAGGATGTCCTGATAGGGGACGTAACAGGGATTAAACTGATAAGAATAGTACTACTTAACACACCACTCATATCTGGTGGCACTTGAAGTGCCCCAAATTTGAAGTAGGAGGACCGACCAAGCATCTTTTTCCATCTCCCAGTTCCTAAAATCCATGCCATATACACGTCCCCTGATAGGGGACGTAACAGGGATTAAACTGATAAGAATAGTACTACTTAACACACCATTCATATCTGGTGGCACAGTCGATTGCACGTGCAGTGCCCCAAATTTGAAGTAGGAGGACCGACCAAGCATCTTTTTCCATCTCCCGGTTCCTAAAATCCATGCCATATACACATCCCCTGATAGTAACAGGGATTAAACTGATAAGAATAGTACTACTTAACACACCACTCATATATGGTGGCACAGTAGATTGCATGCGGTGCTCTGACAAAATGCAGAAGGACATTTGGCAGACGGACATTTGGCCGACAAACAGAAAGCTAAAGAATGTTCTGATTTCGGCCGAGGGCAGATACGTTCCAGAGTGCTCTGTTCTAATCAGAGCCTCGGGCGCCGCAACTGCCTCTGGGAAACTTACCATGGGTCCCAGACCGCACGTATTGTAATTCTCTGTCTGGGAAATTATCTATCTATCAAATCTATCTATCTATCAAATCTATCTATCGTATCTATCAAATGTATCTAATGCATCTATTGATCTATCTATCAGATCTATCTAATCTATGTATCTATCTATCTATCTATCAAATCTATCTATCTCGTGGCCGGACTGTTATCTGACAGCCACTTGTGTTTCGGCCAAATGTCCGTCTGCAAAATGTCCGTCGGCTAAAAGTCCGGCCACGATTGCACGTGCAGTGCCCCAAATTTGAAGTTGGAGGACCGACCAAGCATCTTTTTCCATCTCCTGGTTCCTAAAATCCATGCCATATACACGTCCCATGATAGGGGATGGAACAGGGATTAAACTGATAGGCATAGTACTACTTAACACACCTTATAATAATGCAGAGAGAGGCAATGCAGAGAGAGGAGTCTGAAGAAGAGGAGTCAGAGGAGGAAGGTGGCTTTGAGGAGGTGGAAGACCAAACACAGCAGGCGTCCCAGGGGGCTTGTTGTCACCTTTCGGGGACCCTTGGTGTTGTACGTGGCTGGGTGGAGGAAGAAACCTTCAATGACATCAGTGAGGACAAGGAACGGGACATGGCTAGCTTGGTATCCAACCTTGTGCAAATGGGGAGTTTGCAGTTGTGCAAATGGACTGTTTGCGGTTGTTTGCGGTGCATTAAACGGAGAGTTTGGTCTGTCACTGTGAAGCGGGCATAACCCTTTCACTACCTGATCGATACAACATCATACCTGATGTTTTAAAGCACATTATTCCAAACAATTTAGGAATGTTAGGTGATTTATGCCCTTTATGGATTAAAACCAGACTCTGCATCAACTATGTAATTTTCCGTGGGAGTTTTTCCATGGATCCCCCTCCGGCATGCCACAGTCCAGGTGTTAGTACCCTTGAAACAACTTTTCCATCACTATTGTGGCCAGAAAGAGTCCCTGTGGGTTTTAAAATTTGCCTGCCTATTGAAGTCAATGGCGGTTCGCCCGGTTCGCCCGTTTGCAAACATTTGCGGAAGTTCACGTTCGCCGTTCACGAACGGAAAATTTTAAGTTCGCGACATCACTAATTCCAATTAGCTGATAGAATCCTAATTGAAGGGACGCCATCTTGGATGACGTCACTTAAAGAAACCTTCATTCTTCAGTCGCCGTCGGATGGAAGAGGATGCTACACGTCGGATGTCTTCAAGATGGACCCGCTCCGCTCCGGATGGAAGAAGATAGAAGATGCCGTCTGGATGAAGACTTCTGCCAGTCTGGATGTCCTCTTCTGGCCGGATCGGAAGAAGACTTCTGCCCCTCTGGACGTCCACTTGTGCCCGGCTGGGTGAAGACGGCTCAAGGTAGGGTGATCTTCAAGGGGTAGTGTTAGGTTTTTTTAAAGAGACACTGAACCCAAATTTTTTCTTTTGTAATTCCGAAAGAGCATGCAATTTTAAGCAACTTTCTAATTTACTCCTATTATCAATTTTTCTTCGTTCTCTTGCTATCATTATTTGAAAAAGAAGGCATCTAAGCTTTTTTTTTTTGTTTCAGTACTCTGGACAGCACTTTTTTATTGGTGAATGAATTTATCCACCAAACAGCAAGGACAACCCAGGTTGTTCACCAAAAATGGGCCGGCATCTAAACTTATATTCTTGCATTTCAAATAAAGATACCAAGAGAATGAAGAAAATTTGATAATAGGAGTAAATTAGAAAGTTGCTTAAAATTTCATGCTCAATCTGAATCACAAAATACATTTTTTGGGTACAGTGTCCCTTTAAGGGGGGATTGGGTGGGTTTTAGAGTAGGGTTGGTTGTGTGGGTGGTGGGTTTTAATGTTGGGGGGTATTGTTTTTTTTTTTACAGGTAAAAGAGCTGATTACTTTGGGGCAATGCCCCGCAAAAGGCCCTTTTAAAGGCTATTTGTAATTTAGTATAGGGTAGGGAATTTTATTATTTTGGGGGGCTTTTTTATTTTATTAGGGGGATTAGATTAGGTGTAATTAGTTTTAAAAAATTGTAATTCTTTTTTTATTTTCTGTAATTTAGTGTTTGTTTTTTTGTACTTTAGTTTATTTAATTTAATTGTAGTTAATTGTAGGTAATTTATTTAATTAATTTAATGATAGTGTAGTGTTAGATGTAATTGTAATTTAGGTTAGGATTTATTTTACAGGTAAATTTTTACTTTTTTTTGCTAGGTAGCTATTAAATAGTTAATAACTATTTAATAACTATTGTACCTAGTTAAAATAAATACAAAGTTGCCTGTCAAATAAATATAAATCCTAAGCTAGATACAATGTAACTAATAGTTATATTGTAGCTAGCTTAAGGTTTATTTTATCGGTAAGTATTTAGTTTTAAATAGGATTAATTTATTTAATAGTAGTAATTTTATTTTGTGTTATTTAAATTATATTTAAGTTAGGGGGGGTTAGACTTAGGGTTAGACTTAGGTTTAGGGGTTAATAAATTTAATATAGTAGCAGCGACGTTGGGGGCGGCAGATTAGGGGTTAATAAATGTAGGTAGGTGTCGGCGATGTTAGGGACGGCAGATTAGGGGTTAATAAAATTTAACTAGTGTTTGCGAAGCGGAGTGCGGTGGTTTAGGGGCTAATAAATTTATTAAAGTGGCGGCGATGTCCGGTCGGCAGATTACGGGTTAAACATTTTAGTTAAGTGTTTCCGATGTGGGGGGGGGCTCGGTTTAGGGGTTAATAGGTAGTTTATGGGTGTTAGTGTACTTTTTAGCACTTTAGTTAAGAGCTTTATGTTCAAGCATTAGCCCATAAAACTCTTAACTACTGACTTTTAAATGCGGTAGGAGTCTTGCCAGGAGAGGGTCTACCGCTCATTTTTTTCCAGTGATCGTAATACCGGCGTTGGGAAAATCCCATTAAAAAGATAGGATACACAATTGACGTAAGGGGATGCTAAAATCACGGGAAAAAAGTGAGCGGTACACCTATACCTGCCTGACTCGTAATACCAGCGGGCGTTAAAAATCAGCATACTTTTTAGTATGGGTGGGGACACAGCAGGCAATATCAGCTATTTCAAATGACAAAATAAAGGTAACTTTGCTGTTTGTAAACAATTTAACCCCTTAAGAACCGGGCATTTCAGACAAAAATTTCCCCAAAAGACCAGAGCATTTTTAGCATTTTTGCTATAACAACATTTAAACAGAAATAGAGCCTTTTTTTACATTTACCTATTAAAACTGTATTTTTTTGTTAGTATACAACCCAAAGTATTGATCTAGGCCCATTTTGGTATATTTCATGCTACCATTTCACCGCCAAAAGCGATCAAATCAAAGAAAACAGTTCACTTTTTCACAATTTTAGGTTTCTCACTGAAAATAAACAGCTTGTGCAATTATGGCACAAATGGTTGTAAATGCTTCTCTTGGATCCCCTTTGTTCAGAAATAGCAGACAGAAGGCCGGTAAGGTAAATGCCGATGCGCACCACACTATGCCCAGCAGTGAAGGGGTTAATTAGGTAGCTTGTTGGGTTAATTTTAGCTTTAGTGTAGAGATTAGCCTTCCACTTAACACATCCCACCCCCTGATCTCTCCCTGACCCCCCTCAAACAGCTCTATTCCCTCCCCCACTTTACAATTGTCACCGCCATCTTAAGTACTGGCAGAAAGACTTCCAGTATGAAAATAAAAGCCTTTTTTTATATATATATTGTTTAATATATTTGCTGCAGTGTAGGTCTCCAACCCCAACCTTCCTGATTCCCCCCCCCCCCCCAAAAAAAAAAGCTCTTTAACCCTCCCCCTCTACCTATTTGCTGCCCTATTAGGTACTGGCATCTGTCTGCCAGTACCCAGTTTGTTGCAAAATTGGAATTTTTAAAAAATAAAAGTCCCATTTTTTTTTTCTGTAGTGTAGCTGCCCCCCTCAATACACTACCCCCTCCCAGATCCCTTTCTGTTAATGGATCCCACATGGGATCCCCCTCATTGCCCCTACTCCCTCCTTCCCCCTCAATGACACAGTTTATTTTTATTTTTTTCTATACCCTGTAGCGTGGCCGAGTGGTCCCACCCACTCCCGCCCTCCTCTTGCCTCTTACAGCGATGGGCCGCCCACCCGCCTCCCTCCTTACACTCCCACCCACCAACGATCGGCACCACTGCTGTCCTCTGCAAATCTACTTCTGCAAATCTATTTCTGAAGTGCCTCATTCGTGGGGCAGGCAGAAATAGCGCAATCTCACTATTTTGAACAAGATTGCAGCAGAGAGAAGCCCAGGACTGCAGCGACATACAGGGTACGTCGCTGGTCCTTAAGGGCATAACAACAAGCGTTGTACAGGGAACGGTGCTGATCTTTAAGAGGTTAATACACTGCATCAGGTAAAATAGATAATTTGGAACACATTAAAGGAGAGAAAAATAAGAGTACACTGTCCCTTTAAGGGCAGTTTACTTATTTGTTTTATGTTAAAGGGACAGTGTACACCAATTTAGATAGATAGATAGATAGATAGATAGATAGATAGATAGATAGATAGATAGATAGATAGATAATAAGATGGATCTACAACCTGCCCTAATAAAAGGCTTTCCCTGCATTAGCATTGTAAACATTTTGCACACACCTATGTATAGACTAGATGTTATGGGCGCCCCTACAGCAATTGGACCCTGGTGCGGCTACACCTGCTGCACCAATGGTAGTTCCTCCCCTGATATATATATATATTAATAGCGAGTGCTAGTATTATAATATATTATTATATATCTCAAAATAACAAGAATATTGTGTCAGACCTGAGGAAGATAGGAAACTCTCGAAAGCTTGTCTTTTGCTATATAATGTTAGTCCAGTAAAAAAAGGTATTACTGCATACTGCAAAACTGTTGTTTTTTCATATTTAAGTACTGGACTAGTACAGCTAGTAGCTATTCCAATCTACTTGACCAATAATAAATAAATATATGTACTGTATATATACACACACACAGTATGCTCTGGTTATTATAACTGTAGGCTGCCCTGCATGAGTCCTGTAAACTTAGCCATGTGATAACCAAGGATACACTACCATTTTTTTTTCTTTTTATTAAATATAGCATTTAAAAAGGGTTGGTTGATATGCGTTGGCCACTTGGTTGAACTTGTCCCATCTATACTGATTCGTTGGTGGGCACAAGATCAGGAACTGAGAAGTTGTGAATGACTAAATAGATGACTAAATATGAGACGTATATGATAGTGTAAGAAAATCATCTGAAGTTAATCTATTGGTAAAAATGCAGTTTCCTTAATCAGAAATCACAAACAATTTCAAACACTTATTCTGCCCAAAAAAGTATAGAGCAATAAAAATTGCATAAGTGACATTACAAGAATAAAAATCAGGCAATTACAAACATATTTAAAAGAAAAATGGTTACATGTTTCCTGACAACCAGTAATTTATTAGTTTGTGTAAATATCCTAATGTGATGACTCAGAAAAGTAATTCTAAATACATGCTCAGCACTATCAGTGGCGTCACTAGGGTTGGTGTCACCCGGTGCGGTAAGTTATGGTGTCACCCCCCCCCCCCCCCCCAGAAAGCAGACACACACAAAAACACAGGCAAACACACATACAAACACTCAGACACACTTAAAACATACTCAGATGCACACACAAACACTCGGAAACACACTCAGACACACACACACACAAAAACACTCAGACACACACACACACAAAAACACTGAGACACACACACACACACAAAAACTCAGACACACACATACAAAATATGTAAACTGCACTGCATTAATTATAAAGCTCATGCCTAGAGCTGCTCCCTGGCTCAGCAGAGCATCAAATGAAAGATAAACAGAGCACTCTAAAAATAAATCACTAAAGAAAAGTTTTAGGTGCAAACTATGAAAATTCTGCTCTCTGACTCTGTTCCAAGTCTGTCAGTGCACAGCCACGGGCCGCGTGCCTACCGCTTCTTATGGCCAATCAGCTCTGCAGTCTGCCCACCCCCAGACCCCCGCCCGCCCTCCTACCTGTTCAGTGTGCACTTAGTGTACCGTAACCGTAATGGTCTGGTGGGCATCATATGTGGCTGCTTCACTTTAAAGACAGTGTCAAACAGTCATGCGGTCAGGTGCCAGGCATCCCCTCATGATTTGCCAGTTCCCGTTTAGAGAGACAGCACAGCAGTGAGTGACTCCACTGCTCCACATGTCACTGAGCAGTGAGCACAGATAGGCAGGCAGGTTTAGGCTAGGAGCAGCCGGGAAAACTATTTGTTGAAATTGCAGCACTGGCTCAAGGGGCAAAAAAATTGTGTGTCTACATCTTCCCCAGTCCCACCAATGTTCACAAATGCCAGCCCCTCTAATAAAAAAAAAATCTATGCATCTCAACATTGTATTTCTTTGAATTTCAATAAAATTAAAAAAAAAAAAAAAAAAAAAATTTTTTTTTTTTTTTTTTTTTTGGTGTCACCCCCTGGTGGGTGTCACCCCCTGGTTGGTGTCACCCGGGTGCGGCCCGCCCCCCCAGCCCCCCCCTAGTGACGCCACTGAGCACTATTATTCAGTAGGGAGCTTAATTATTGGCACTCCCTGAATTTTGGACTCTGTGAATAGTGAATCAGCCAAGGACATTTTTCCTACCTTAGACACAGAACTGTGTCTGGCATATCATTTTACTACCAGGCCTGTTCTTGCAAGTATGCACTTGAGTCATAAGAACTGCTGCTTTACTGTGTGTGTGTGTGTGTGTATATATATATATATATATATATATATATATATATATATATATATATATATATATATATATATATATATATATATATATATATATATATATATATTTTATATATAATTTATATATATATATATATATATATATTATATATTTTCTCTCTCTCTCTCTCTCTCTCTCTATATATATATATATATATATATATATATATATATATATATATAAATATATATAAATATATACAAAACACGGAAGGGAACTGCACTCTCATACCGGACCGGGTACACATCCTATGACCCTGCAACATGCTCAGCCCTGGGTGCCACTGGCACTCACAGGAAGCTGTGCTGTCCCCAGAGCCACAAGCAGTTAACCCCAGACAGGTCTGGGTGCAAGAGCCATAGGGAAAATTACAAAACAAATTAATACAACACACAGAGAAAACCCAGCACTCATTACTTTGTTTTGTAATTTTCCCTATGGTTCTTGCACCCAGACCTGTCTGGGGTTAACTGCTTGTGGCTCTGGGGACAGCACAGCTTCCTGTGAGTGCCAGTGGCACCCAGGGCTGAGCATGTTGCAGGGTCATGGGATGTGTACCCGATCCGGTATGAGAGTGCAGTTCCCTTCCGTGTTTTGTATATGTCTAGGGTGGTTACATATTCCTGTGCACCCTTCCCTTGTTTTCAGTTTGTTTGGATTTGAAAGCTTGCATTGTGTGGCTGTTTTAGGGTCTCAGGTATTGGAAAGGACCTTGACATGGTACCTGAGCTTGTCCCATTTGGCCAGATGCGGTGACTAACCTTTCCATTTTTGCTTTTAAATCTTAGCTGAGAGCTTGTAAGTGAGTGCTGGGTTTTCTCTGTGTGTTGTATTAATTTGTTTTGTAATTTTCCCTATGGTACTTGCACCCAGACCTGTCTGGGGTTAACTGCTTGTGGCTCTGGGGACAGCACAGCTTCCTGTGAGTGCCAGTGGCACCCAGGGCTGAGCATGTTGCAGGGTCATGGGATGTGTACCCGGTCCGGTATGAGAGTGCAGTTCCCTTCCGTGTTTTGTATATGTCTAGGGTGGTTACATATTCCTGTGCACCCTTCCCTTGTTTTCAGTTTGTTTGGATTTGAAAGCTTGCATTGTGTGGCTGTTTTAGGGTCTCAGGTATTGGAAAGGACCTTGACATGGTACCTGAGCTTGTCCCATTTGGCCAGATGCGGTGACTAACCTTTCCATTTTTGCTTTTAAATCTTAGCTGAGAGCTTGTAAGTGAGTGCTGGGTTTTCTCTGTGTGTTGTATTAATTTGTTTTGTAATTTTCCCTATGGTTCTTGCACCCAGACCTGTCTGGGGTTAACTGCTTGTGGCTCTGGGGACAGCACAGCTTCCTGTGAGTGCCAGTGGCACCCAGGGCTGAGCATGTTGCAGGGTCATGGGATGTGTACCCGGTCCGGTATGAGAGTGCAGTTCCCTTCCGTGTTTTGTATATGTCTAGGGTGGTTACATATTCCTGTGCACCCTTCCCTTGTTTTCAGTTTGTTTGGATTTGAAAGCTTGCATTGTGTGGCTGTTTTAGGGTCTCGGGTATTGGAAAGGACCTTGACGTGGTACCTGAGCTTGTCCCATTTGGCCAGATGCGGTGACTAACCTTTCCATTTTTGCTTTTAAATCTTAGCTGAGAGCTTATAAGTGAGTGCTGGGTTTTCTCTGTGTGTTATATAAATATATATATATATATATCTCAATCTATATATCTCCGGCCAACAAATACGAGGAAGAGGCCACACCCGCGGAGAAGTGGGTGGCATGGCAAAACCTCCTATGCCTCCAAGGTAACCATACCCACGAATGACAATCCAGGACTGGTCTTAAACATCAGTGATCGGGCCCTAACCGAGCCTGAGATTCGCCTCCTTAATAAGGGCTTGAACTTTGTGCCAACACGCAAGGCTGATCCATTTGATGTATACATCGATTGCCAAAAGTTCCAGAGATTGTTGCGACTCAAAGATCACTTTAAAGATGGTGACATCTCAACCACTATGACACCTTTTAAAAAGCAGAGCTATTTGATCCCATCAGTTCAAATCCAAGCATAAAAACATACATGCGCTTGGTTACACAAGAATTGCAGGATAGCTCTACAACCAGGTTTCACCATAATTTAGCCCAGGATGAAAAATATGCCATTAGAACACTGGCTGATGATCCTACAATCATTATGCTGTTGTGGTACAGAACTATAGCGATTATAAACATGAAATCATGGGAACAACTACAGGATACCAATATATATCTTAAACTGAATGGTGATCCCACTCCCACATTTCAAAAATTGATCTTTGCTGCAATTGACAGAGGACTTACAAATGGCTGGATGAAGAAACAGCTGAAATCTGAAGGTTTTACACCGAATCTGCCCGATCCTGTATACGTTACCAAAAGTACACAAGAGTATTGAACATCCCTCAGGACAGCCTATCATATCCGCCAGGGGATCGTGTACATCAAAGTTGGCAATTTATGTTGATTATTATCTCCAACCCTGTGTGAGGCAAATGACGACATCTTTTTTGAGGGACTCATCCCAACTACTAGATTCATTAAAATCAGTAATGATTGAAGAAAATTGACTACTTGTCACTGCAGACGTTACAAGTTTGTATACGATCATACCATAAGAGGATGGCAAAGCATCTGTCCGTGATACTCTGAATAAGCATCCCTTTGTAGGACCACCTGTGGAATACTCCCTTTTCCCTAGTTGCATATTTATATTTATATTCTAAAAACAATTAGAATTTCCAGACTAGCCGGAAAAGCTCAAAATCTATGAGCGCTCCAGATATATATATATATATATATATATATATATATATATATATATATATATATATATATATATATATATATACACAGTCATATGCAAAAGTTTAGGCACCCCTGACAATTTCCATGATTTTCATTTATAAATAATTGGGTGTTTGGATCAGCAATTTTATTTTGATCTATCAAATAACTGAAGGACACAGTAATATTTCAGTAGTGAAATGAGGCTTATTGGATTAACAGAAAATGTGCAATATGCTTCAAAACAAATTAGACAGGTGCATAAATTTGGGCACCCCAACATAAATATCGCAATAATATTTAGTAGAGCCTCCTTTAGCAGAATCAACAGCCTCTAGATGCTTCCTATAGACTGTAATGAGTGTCTTGATTCTGGATGAAGGTATTTTGGACCATTCCTCCTTGCAAAACATCTCCAGTTCAGTTAGGTTTGATGGTTGCCAACCATGGACAGCCCGCTTCAAATCACCCCACAGATTTTCAATGATATTAAGGTCTGGGGACTGGGATTGCCATTCCAGAACATTGTACTTGTTCTGCTGCATAAATACCAGAGTAGATTATGAGCAGTGTTTTGGGTCGTTGTCTTGTTGAATTATCCAGCTCTAGAGTAACTTCAAATTTGTGACTTATTCCTCAACATTATTCTCAAGTATCTGCTGATATTGAGTGGAATCCATGCCGGTTCTAGACAAATTTTACTGGGGGGGCAAAGGTGGGGCCAGTGTTTAATCAGGGGGGCACATTAAAAAACAGAAACAAATTTTATATATATATATATATATGTGTGTGTGTGTGTGTATGTGTGTGTGTATAAATGTATACATACACACACACATCCATTCATATATACATATATATATATATATATATATATATATATATATATATATATATATATACACACATACACACACACACACACACACACATATATATATATATATATATATATATATATTATATACACACACAAATCAATACACATACATATGCAGTATATATTTACTTTATTTTGTTAACCCCACACTTTGACTAGACAGTGTTTCAGGGACAGGGAAGCAGATAAATAGCCTTGATTTTTTTCAGTCAGCTCAGGTGGGGCCACAGGGGGGGCCAGGGACATTTTTACAGGGGCACTGGCCCCTGTGGGCCCCTGTGTAGAACCGCCCCTGCATGCAACCCTCAACTTTAACAAGATTCCCTTTACCGGCACTGGCCACACAGCCCCACAGCATGATGGAACATTCACCAAATTTAACTGTGGCTAGCAAGTGTTTGTCTTGGAACGCTGTGTTCTTTTGCCGGTATGCATAACGCCCCTTGCTATGAACACATAACTCAATCTTTGTTTATCAGTCCACAGCACCTTCTTCCAAAATGAAGCTGGCTTGTCCAAATGTACGTTTGCATACCTCAAGTGACTCTGTTTGCGGCATGTGTGCAGAAAAGGCTTCTTCCGCATCACTCTCCCATATGCTGAATTGTTGAACGATGCACAGTGACACCATCTGCAGCAAGATGATGTTGTAGGTCTTTGGAGGTGGTCTCTGGGCTGTTTTTTGACCGTTCTCACCATCCTTTGCCTCTCCAATATTTTAATTCTGGCCTTAACAAGAATTGTGCCTGTGGTCTTTCATTTCCTCACTATGTTCCTCACAGTGGACCCTGACAGCTTAAATATCTGTGATAGCTTTTTGTAGCCTTCCCCTAAACCATAATGTTGAACAAACTTTGTTTTCAAGTCATTTAAGAGTTGGTTTTAGGCCCCCATGTTGCCATTCTTCAGAGGAGAGTCAAAGAGAACAACAACTTGCAATTGGCCACATTAAATACCTTTTCTCATGATTGGATGCACCTGTCTATAAAGTTCAAGGCTTAATGGGCTCACCAAACCAATTGTGTATTCCAATTAATCAGTGCTAGGTAGTTACAGGTATTCAAATCAACAAAATGACAAGAGTGCCTAAATTTATACACCTGTCTAATTTCGTTTTGATGCATATTGCACATTTTCTGTTAATCCAATAAACCTCATTTCACTACTGAAATATTACTGTGTCCTTCAGTTATTTGATAGATCAAAATGAAATTGCTGATCCAAACACCCAATTATTTATAAATGAAAATCATGGAAATTGTCAGGGGTGCCTAAACTTTTGCATACGACTGTGTGTGTATATATATATATATATATATAAATAAATATATATATTTTGTGTTTTAATCTATTAGAAAGATTAACTGATCAGTCTGACTCCTAATCAGAAAAGTGAGGGATTTCAGCACTCCAAAAATGCTATGCAAAAATAATTTTGCTATTCCAGTATATTACCCAGAGACACAGTGAGTACACATCAAGAAAAAAAAAAGAGCCACAATATGTGCAGTGAAAACAGCAATCAATTTATTAGTTACAGAAGAATGATATTTAGTTTCTAGCAAGTATTTTATCACCACATTGCTACACAGTTTAAACAAGGGATCCCTTTAACATATGATCGGCTAGCTAGCTTTCACCTAGATTACAAGTTGTGGCGTTATGGCTGCTCGCTAATATCGTATACGTTATTTTCATTGTGCACCTTTCATAACTTAGGTATTACGAGTCTGAAAACAACCTCGTAACGCGTTGCGGGAATACGAGTATCGCGTTTATTTCCCAAGCATAATCATGGGCACCTAATAAATTCTCCTAAAGAGATCAATGCAAAATGAAGAATACACATTTTTCTTCTAACACTCGATCTTGCGAGAAATACACACTGCTCTGTCATATTACATATACAACATCATGGACAAGAAAAACAGTCAGCTCAAATGTACAAACAACAATCGATCACGCAACATAGCACATACGCATTCAACATTCATAATCTGAAACAATAAATACTACACAACATTTACACTAAATGAGGAATAGGAAAATATGTTGCAATCTGCAACACGGAACAAAACAACATGAAAACAGAAATGCACACTGATACACAAACAAAACATTCGCATTGCCGATTACGAAACATTATTACAAATAAAAAACATTTACAACACTTAACAAATACGAGACCATCACAAATCACCATTTACATTTGGAGATAATACATTTAGAGAATGTTAGGCAAAACGATCACTATGACATCATTGCATTATACACATTCCACAAATACATATGTGCACTTACAAACTCAATATGAGCATGAGCAAATTAACTAAGGTGCAGGTCTAGGCGTTGGAGGGTTTGGTGAGATTAGAGAGAGATTAGAGAAAGAGTTAGTGTGAGAGTTAGTTTTTGAGAGAGAGAGAGTGAGTTAGTGAGCGAGAGTTTGTTTGGGTGAGTGTGCGAATGCTGTTTTTTGGTACATTCCTTATATAAACACATTTACACGCAAACACATTCAATACATACATACACTTATCACTAACACTACATACACTCCATACCCCATTCCCTTTCATCCCATACCCCACATTCCCTCTCATCCCATACACATCCCATAGTTAGATTTTGTTTGATTTATACCAAATTATTGTTTACATATCCTAATTTTCGTCTTTTTTACCATATACGTTTGTCTGTTTAATACTCCTTACCCTCTTTTTTTATCCCATTCACACTTTGAGCAATTTTTACTTTTAGTTCATTATTTTGACCCCCTTTCATTTGGGCACATTCACATTTTGATTGAGTATGGCGGGAGGAAGGGATAGGGGGCAGATTAGCCCGGAGCTCTTAGAGATCATTAGGCAGCATCTTATTCAGGAGCTTAGGGAGGTGGTTATGGAGGAGTTTAGGTAGGAGAGAGGGTGTGAGCGAGGGAGGGGTAGAGGAAGGGGGAGGGGAAGGGGTAGGGGAGAGGAAGGGGTGGATGGACCCAGCCACATTGTAGAAGATGAACAAGTGGCTGGGCCCAGTGGTGTGCTGCATAGACAGGGCGCTTCACAGTCTGGGGAACAGAGACTCACATCACAGGGGAAGCCCAGGCACAGGGAGAAGAGATATACCATGGAGGAGAAGCTTGTAGAGACTTATATGGAGAGGGCCTACGAGGCTGCAGGCACAGAGGGCCACCCCTTCGGATAAGAGGAAATTGTGGAATGAGATCAGGGATGCCATCAATGCAGTGGTGGACTATAAGAGGGATGTCAAGTCTATCCAGCACCGTTACCAGGACTGCAGAGCTGAACTTAAGAAGCTCACAAGAGACAGGGAATACCATTCAGGGAGCGGTGGCGGTCTAGAACAAACATCTGTGTACTGCCGCTGGGAGGAAATGCTGCGTCCCAACATCTCCGAGTTTGCTATAGTCTGTATCGGAGGAGTTGATACCGGGAACCTGTGCCTCTCATCTGCTAGTAAGCTCATTTACTAATCTCTTTACATCCACCTCATAACCCATTCACACACAAAAAAAATTAGGGATATGACTAACGCAATAACGCTTTTTTCTACATTATTACGGAAACGCATTCAGAATTACCTTGAGAAAGTTGCATTTGAAGAAAGGCCATCACATTAGTAGCTAGTCTACAGATTAGGTGTGCATTTCAACAGATTTAAGAAAAACGCAAAAAGACATTCAGATTGACCATATAGATATCAGAAAGACGGGTTTGAAAATACGGAAATAGTATGGATTGCTTTGGCTTACAATTGAATTATGAAGGCAGTCTCATTAACATTTACATCTTTATTTGGAACTGTGCTAATATCTTGATTTCTTTCTTTTTAAAATATACAGAGTCTGAGGCCGGGTAGGAGGAAGCACAGCACCAACAGGCTCCTCCTTCACCCAGGCATGAGAATGGTGCAGATGACTCCCCAACTTGGGGAGAAATGGAAGACATCTCTGAAGAAGCACCCCCTAAAGAAGCCCCCGCTGCAGAAGAGATCCCTGCAGCAGCCCCCCGTGCACCAGCAGCCCCCCGCGTGCAAGCAGCCTGCCGTGCACCAGCTCATTCTGAGAACATCCCCCCAGAGGTGCCAGAGCTGGAGCTCATTAGAAACTTCCTCAAAGAGATGCGTGCCTTCCGGAGGGAACAGGCAGAATACAGGGTGTTCATGACAGGAGCAATGAACCAACTGCTCGAAGGACAAAATAATATCTTGAATACTCTAAATAATATGTTTCAGGTCCTCCGGGAGGTGCCAAGCGGAACAGGGGAAAGAGCTTCTGCTCCTGGACCATCTTCTCCTTGGCCTCCATCTTCTCCTCTGCCTCAATCACCTACTCAGCCTGGTGATCCCTTAACCACTCATAGTACTCCTCCTCCCCTTCTTCCCCAACCATCTCCTATGAGAACTCGTTGGAGGGGGCAGTTGTCCTCCCCAGAGCCTCCGCCTCATGGGAAGAAGGGAAGGAGGAGGAAGTAATTATGTATGTGTGTGTATATATATATATATATATATATATATATATATATTATTTAATTTAATGTGTAAAGGATAGGTATGTGATGATGTTGTCTTCTTACACTTGTGGAGCACACCCTGTATTTAATAAGCTTCTATGGGACCGGGTTCATGGAGGCATATTGTTTGTCATGCTGTCCTTGTTGATTAGATTGATTGGTTTCTGCATTGTGATATCCAAACTGTTCTCCTAATACAAAATATTGACTATTACAATTTCAAAATAAGCCTGTATGCCATATTTCTCTCGATGTGTTAAATAAAGTGTATATTTTTCAAGCTACATTATAGTGTTTGACTCATTTATGAAATCTATTTCATTTAAAAGTTGTATGAAAGCAGAACATTCACTTACATGATTTTGACAGAGCATAACATTTTAAACAACATTCACGTTTACTCATATTTGGACAAGTTATCTTGTTAGCCTTTGCTGAAAGGTTTATCTAAGACTGCTCAGGAGTAGTGAAGAACATAGCTTGGATGGCTGCATATATCTACCAATTGTCATTGCCTCACCCTTGTGTTCACTTATAAACCAGTAGTGTATTGATGCTCCTTCAAAACATTATACCAAGAGACTGAAGCACATTTGAGAATAGAAGAGAATTGAAAACCTGGTTATAATTGTATGTTTAACATAACTAATGAAAGATACATTTAGGGTTTCATGTCCCTTTAAGAGTTACATTTGAAATATATGCTCACAGTACTATATTTGGAGAAAAACAATGTGGAATTGATACATGACACGATATTGAGCATTTACATTAAGAAGAAATATCAGGACATAACATATAGAATAAGTAGACATCTCATACTGTATATATTTATCAGATTATAAAGGTGAAAGCATATTAAATAATTAAAAAAAATTAGGAATTATATATGTAGAAAATTTCACACAACACAATTATTTTGTAAAGTTAAAATATTGTTGACAAAACAAGATGGAGTACATTCATCGTTGAACATTCATGGATTAGCACTTGCCTCAAAATATATTCGAGATCAAAAACACATTGCCTTCATTCGTTTCTTCCACGAGACAGCCAGCAATAGATATTTATTTGCTCTTTATCATCTATGTTTCAACAATGTACATGATTGAAACAATCCATAATCCAAGAAAATCATAGTTTCAAACTTGTCTTCTCATTCGCAAACGTGGCAAATCAAATATTGCGGGACAACGTAATCCAATCAAAGGACAGATTAAATACCTTTGCATGACGTCTTACGCAACATGGCGCATCTGAGATCTGGTAAAAACTTCATCCAATTAAAGGACGGATTTAACTCCTTTGCATGAGACGTCTTACACAACATGGCGCATCTGAGATCACGTAAAAACGTCATCCAATTAAAGGACGGATTTAACACCTTTGCATGTCAATAACAAATGTATTTATATTTAAAAAAATAAAGTATGTGCTATATTGTTTTCTATGAAGTGTTTGTTTCATGTAATGCACAGCTTCACATAATGTAACGCTAGATCACATAATACTCTGATATATGAAATATAATCCATTGTTGTTAATAACTATATACAGGTGACCCTCAATTTACAACGGTTCAATTTGCACCGTTTCAGAATAACAACCTTTTTTTTCAGTCATGTGACTGCTATTGAAAAGCATTGAGAAGCAGTGCATTGATTAAAATAGCCAGTAGGTGGAGCTGTCCGCTTGTGTTGCAGCAAAGATATGCAAGCCAAGCAAGCTGAAATTAATCAGTTTAACCAGACCTGAGCTATTGAGCAGATTTCAAAGCAACAAGATCTTCCTGTTTATAAATCAATCCAGATTGGAATGCATAGAAAGAACTGTTTGCAGAAAAATGCAAGTAAAGTCTGTGTTGTGTAATTATTTTATTAGGTTTATAATGCTGTTTAGCAAATGTTTTTGTTCATTTAACTTAGTTTAATTATATATTCTGTGTTGTGTGGTTATTTTATTAGGGTTATAATGCTGTTTAGCATTTAAATTCTTCATTTCAAAGCTTTAAAAATAATGTATTAGGTGTTACTTATGTCAATTTTGAGAGGGGCCTGGAACCTAACTCCCTCACTTCCCATTGACTTACATTATAAACTGGGTTTCAATTTCCAACGGTTTCGATTTACAACCATTCCTTCTGGAACCTAACCCCGGCGTAAACTGAGGGCTACCTGTATTTCATTACAATAGGAAGATCATGAAATATTTTGGAAGCAGCAGGGTTTAACATAGAAATAATGCTACTATATACATTACGAAAATGTTGATTGTTTATACATTATATGTTACCTATGTAGCAATATATCGTTGTATAATTAAATATAATCTCAAATAGAAAGAGATTAAAGGGACACTAAAACCAATTTTTTTTCTTTTGTGAGTCAGATAGAGCATGCAATTTTAAGCAATTTTCTAATTTACTCCAGTTATCAATTTTCTTCATTCTCTTGCTATCTTTATTTGAAAAAGAAGGCATCTAAGCTTTTTTATTAGTTCAGCACTCTGGACAACACTTTTTTATTGGTGGATGAATTTATCCACCAATCAGCAAGAACAACCCAGGTTGCTCACCAAAAATGGGCCGGCATCTAAACTTACATTCTTGCATTTCAAATAAAGATACCAAGAGAATGAAGAAAATTTGATACTAGAGCATGAAATTTTAAGCAACTTTCTAATTTACTCCTATCTGAAGAACGAAAAAAAAAATTTGGGTTCAGTGTCCCTTTAATCATCTAAAATGTGTGCATTGCACACAGTGATTTCTTTTGTTATACTACTACAATAAGATGTAAGGGAAATTGGAATATATGTGTTTTCAACATTCAGATAATAGTCTGTTTTAAATATATTATATGTGTATGTTGATGTCAAAAGAAATAATAATAAAATGTACGTTATGAATGCATATCCATAAATTAAGAATAGTGGTCAGCATCTTTTAAGGATTATCAACATAAAAGATCTTCTATTAGAAATGACATTAATAAATAAAGAAGAAACATAACAGTTTAATGACATTCTTTTTATTATGATAAATATGATTTATGAATGTCATAAAACATAAAGAAATAAGATAACTTGAAAAACAAGTCAGAATGAGAAAAAAGCCCCTTTGGAGCCACCTGACAAGGTGACATAGTGCATAACAGTCCTTGGAGGGAGTTGACAACGGCAAACAAAGGCCAACACAGCCCCTTTGGAGCCATCTGACAGGGTGACATAGGGCATCACAGTGCTTGGAGGGAGTTGACAAGGGTAAACAAAGGCCAACACAGCCCCTTTGGAGCCATCTGACAAGGTGACATGGGCATCACAGTCCTTGGAGGGAGTTGACAAGGGTAAAAAAAGGCCAACACAGCCCCTTTGGAGCCATCTGACAAGGTGACATAGTGCATCACAGTCCTTGGAGGGAGTTGACAAGGGCAAACAAAGGCCAACACAGCCCCTTTGGAGCCATCTGACAAGGTGACATAGTGCATCACAGTCCTTGGAGGGAGTTGACAAGAGCAAACAAAGGCCAACATGGCCCCTTAGTAAATATCTGCCAAGGTGAAATAGTGCTACAGGCACAACAATAAAAACTAAATTGGACAAATGGCAACAAATATAAACAACATAACATGTGGATGGAGGAGTTATATCTGCTCCCTCGGGCCAGCTCCAGATTCTCCACTTACTGAGAGAATCTGGAGCATCACCTTCATCGTCCTGCGCCCCTCCAGCTGCGGCTTCATGCATTGCCACTAACCATATTATTCTGGCTAGAGTCATGCGATGAAGCCGCAGCTGGATATGCATGGTGTCATGCATCCTTCCCAGCAACTGATTGGAACTCAGCATGGTCTGCTCTATATGCGCTAGAGCCTCTAGCGTCAACCATGCTGAGTCACAACCTAAAAAAAAAATATTCCAAATTAATAATAATTACAGAACATAATAGAAATAGAGAAAAGAGACATTGTACTAATTAAACTACAAATCATTATTATAATAAAATATGCTATAGAGAAGAAGAATTACACATTACATATGTTCATAGATAAACCATTAAGATATTAAGAAAAATCAAAACCCTATCAATCTGAAAAAAAATCTTTCTTTAGTTTATGACACACTGTGAAAAGGGCGGTGATAACAAATCCAAAATATTGGCATATATACATAATAGATATCCAACATCTAGGCAATATCATTTAGATATTAGAAAATGAGGATGTTGATTTCAAAAATGTAAACCGGAAACATTTACATTAATCAAATAAAGAAAAGGTTTATAAAAAACATTTTCTATTCGAAATCAATTTATGTATAATTAGATCAGTATAATGTCCCTTTAAGAATGTATGTTCTAATGTTGATTTGTAATAATACTTACATTGGTGGCTGGGAAGGACAATCTGACACCCAGGACAATGAAGGAGGGGATTAGGGTAAAGGTGTTGGTGGGGAGATATGGGGCAAGGTGGGGGATTGGGTTCCTGCTCCGGTGGAGCCTGCACAGCTAGGGGATTTGGTGGCTGTGCAGGTGGGGTAGAAGCAGGACGGGCAAAACGGGGAGAGCGGAGAGGGAGGGCAGGAATTTTATTTGGGGAAGGGCCGGGAGAGGGGTCAGGATGGGAAAAGCCGAGAGGCTGATCCCCAGAAGTGGAAGTTCTATCTGAAATATATAATGCAATTTTATAAATACATATTATATATGAAAATATATTATCTTGAGAGAAATCAATATTCACCATCATTTAAAATCTGTATTCTTGTTCTCATAAAATATTTATACAAAGTCACAATAATGACTATGTTTAAAGTTATTGATTGATTGAAATCAAGTCTAATTAATAGTAATAATATTTAATTGATCCTTGAAACTCTGATTGTTTAATGGTATTTTTCATGGAACTTAATCCTTGAAACTCTGATTGTTTAATGGTATTTTTCATGGAACATTTGATCAATACATTAAAAACTATATTTTTCAAAGTCAACATTATGTGCTAATCTTTATGATTTTATAATATGATATTTCTCTTTTTGATAATATATCAGTACACATGTATGTATTTGAGATTGAAACGCCATAGAGTTTTTTTGGACACATGCCCGTGGACTGACTTTGGAGACTCCAACAATTGGATAATATGGGAGTGTGTAATATGATCAAATCTAAATGGCCACTCGACATAGCCTTTGAAACAAGGTAATCAATGATTAACATATAGATTAAGATGATTGCCTTTGTAATCTTAAATATAATTATTTTAAGCTTGATGGTTCAATCAATTACTATTCAGAATCTATACACGGTATAGATATTAAATATTAAGAATAGAATGGTATCTATCTGACATTACTTTTACAGAGAATGTTTTGTGAATATCTCTTTTACATTAGGATTACATGTATGTCATCCCAATATTAATAGACACATTCAGAATTGCAATTTTTAGGTTAGAGGAATATTAATGTTTGTTTGAGTGTTTTATGTATACTTAGAAGTGGCTGAGAAGTTCAGAACAATGATGACATAATGAGATGGTCTGCATCTAGGCACTCAGATGAATAGCAATGACTGTCTGTACAATCATAAGATGATTATTGGGGGTTTGGATGTAATATGCATGTGACATCATGATGTCATTCATGACAATTCATACATAAATAGGAAAAGAAATAAAAACATATGTTCATGCTGCATGATATAGAAAGGGGGGCAGTAGTGTATTGGAAAAATAATGGAATAATATAGTTTAAAGGGACAAACTGTAGACTTTATTTTACTTCAATAGTATGATTTGGAAACAATAATACATGTTATATACATGTTATATATATTTGACGTACCATCAGACTCCGAGGGAGCCACTTCCTCCTCCATCACACATGTTGTTACATCAATATCTGTAAAACATAATATGTTGTGTACACGTTAAAATCAAATATTATAACGTGTTACTGATGCTCAAGGACACACATCAATGTTGCATTAATGAGATACTGAACCAAAGTTAGGAATTTCATAATTTTGATGGAGCATGCAAATGAAATCAAATATATAAATATTGATGATTAATAGTTAAATGTAATTGCCTGTATTTTGAAAATCCAGAAAAAAGCATAGTACATGGAACATTTAATAGTTCTCATGTGTGTATCGCATGATGATTGTTGTCTACATTTATACAAAATATCTAGCCATGTTCTGAAGCACAAAGGTGTAGACTAAGAAGCTTTGAGATCTTGATATTAAAATAATATATATATATATAATTTATGTAAGAACTTACCTGATAAATTCATTTCTTTCATATTAGCAAGAGTCCATGAGCTAGTGACGTATGGGATATACATTCCTACCAGGAGGGGCAAAGTTTCCCAAACCTTAAAATGCCTATAAATACACCCCTCACCACACCCACAATTCAGTTTAACGAATAGCCAAGAAGTGGGGTGATAAGAAAAAAGTGCGAAAGCATATAAAATAAGGAATTGGAATAATTGTGCTTTATACAAAATCATAACCACCACAAAAAAGGGCGGGCCTCATGGACTCTTGCTAATATGAAAGAAATGAATTTATCAGGTAAGTTCTTACATAAATTATGTTTTCTTTCATGTAATTAGCAAGAGTCCATGAGCTAGTGACGTATGGGATAATGACTACCCAAGAAGTGGATCTTTCCACACAAGAGTCACTAGAGAGGGAGGGATAAAATAAAGACAGCCAATTCCTGCTGAAAATAATCCACACCCAAAATAAAGTTTAATGAAAAACATAAGCAGAAGATTCAAACTGAAACCGCTGCCTGAAGTACTTTTCTACCAAAAACTGCTTCAGAAGAAGAAAATACATCAAAATGGTAGAATTTAGTAAAAGTATGCAAAGAGGACCAAGTCGCTGCTTTGCAGATCTGGTCAACCGAAGCTTCATTCCTAAACGCCCAGGAAGTAGAAACTGACCTAGTATAATGAGCTGTAATTCTCTGAGGCGGAGTTTTACCCGACTCAACATAGGCAAGATGAATTAAAGATTTCAACCAAGATGCCAAAGAAATGGCAGAAGCTTTCTGGCCTTTTCTAGAACCGGAAAAAATAACAAATAGACTAGAAGTCTTACGAAAAGATTTCGTAGCTTCAACATAATATTTCAAAGCTCTAACAACATCCAAAGAATGCAACGATTTCTCCTTAGAATTCTTAGGATTAGGACATAATGAAGGAACCACAATTTCTCTACTAATGTTGTTGGAATTCACAACTTTAGGTAAAAATTCAAAAGAAGTTCGCAACACCGCCTTATCCTGATGAAAAATCAGAAAAGGAGACTCACAAGAAAGAGCAGATAATTCAGAAACTCTTCTGGCAGAAGAGATGGCCAAAAGGAACAAAAAACTTTCCAAGAAAGTAATTTAATATCCAATGAATGCATAGGTTCAAATGGAGGAGCTTGAAGAGCCCCCAGAACCAAATTCAAACTCCAAGGAGGAGAAATTGACTTAATGACAGGCTTTATACGAACCAAAGCTTGTACAAAACAATGAATATCAGGAAGAATAGCAATCTTTCTGTGAAAAAGAACAGAAAGAGCAGAGATTTGACCTTTCAAGGAACTTGCGGACAAACCCTTATCTAAACCATCCTGAAGAATACTGTAATATTCTCGGTATTGTAAAAGAATGCCAAGAAAAATGATGAGAAAGACACCAAGAAATATAAGTCTTCCAGACTCTATAATATATCTCTCTGGATACAGATGTACGAGCCTGTAACATAGTATTAATCACAGAGTCAGAGAAACCTCTTTGACCAAGAATCAAGCGTTCAATTGCCATACCTTTAAATTTAAGGATTTCAGATCCTGATGGAAAAAAAGGACCTTGAGACAAAAGGTCTGGTCTTAACGGAAGAGTCCACGGTTGGCAAGAGGCCATCCGGACAAGATCCGCATACCAAAACCTGTAAGGCCATGCCGGAGCTACCAGCAGAACAAACGAGCATTCCTTCAGAATCTTGGAGGTTACTCTTGGAAGAAGAACTAGGGGCGGAAAGATATAGGGAGGATGATACTTCCAAGGAAGTGATAATGCATCCACTGCCTCCGCCTGAGGATCCCGGGATCTGGACAGATACCTGGGAAGTTTCTTGTTTAGATGAGAAGCCATCAGATCTATTTCTGGAAGTTCCTACATTTGAACAATCTGAAGAAATACCTCTGGGTGAAGAGACCATTCGCCCGGATGCAACGTTTGACGACTGAGATAATCCGCTTTCCAATTGTCCATACCTGGGATATGAACCGCAGAGATTAGACAGGAGCTGGATTCCGCCCAAACCAAAATTCGAGATACTTCTTTCATAGCCAGAGGACTGTGAGTCCCTCCTTGATGATTGATGTATGCCACAGTTGTGACATTGTCTATCTGAAAACAAATGAACAACTCTCTCTTCAGAAGAGGCCAAGACTGAAGAGCTCTGAAAATTGCACGGAGTTCAAAAATATTGATCGGAAATCTCACCTCCTGAGATTCCCAAACCCCTTGTGCCGTCAGATACCCCCACACAGCTCCCCAACCTGTAAGACTTGCATCTGTTGAGATTATAGTCCAGGTCGGAAGAACAAAGAAGCCCCCTGAACTAAACGATGGTGATCTGTCCACCATGTCAGAGAGTGTTGTAAAATCGGTTTAAAGATATTAATTGAGATATCTTTGAGTAATCCCTGCACCATTGGTTCAGCATACAGAGCTGAAGAGGTCGCATGTGAAAACGAGCAAAGGAGATCGCATCTGATGCGGCAGTCCTAAGACCCAACATTTCCATGCATAAGGCTACCAAAGGGAATGATTGTGACTGAAGGTTTTGACAAGCTGATATCAATGTTAAACTTCTCTTGTCTGACAAGGACAGAGTCATAGACACTGAATTTATCTAGAAACCTAAAAAGGTTACCCTTGTCTGAGGAATCAATGAACTGATTGGTAAATTGATCCTCCAACCATGAACTTGAAGAAACAACACAAGTCGATTCGTATGAGATTCTTCGAAAATGAGAAGACTGAGCAAATACCAAGATATTGTCCAAATAAGGAAATACCAAAACCCTATTCTCTGATTACAGAAAGAAGGGCACTGAGAACCTTTGAAAAAAATTCTTGGAACTGAGGCTAAGCCAAACGGTAGAGCCACAAAACTGGTAATGCTTGTCTAAAAAGAGAATCTCAGACACTAAAAGTGATCTGGATGAATCGGAATATGCAGATACACATCCTGTAAATCTATTGTAGACATATAATGCCCTTGCTAAACAAAAGGCAGGATAGTCCTACAGTAACCATCTTGAATGTTGGTATCCTAACATAATGATTCAATAATGATAGATCCGGAACTGGTCTGAAGGAATTGACCTTCTTTGGTACAATGAAGAGATAAAATAAGACCCCAGCCCCTGTTCCAGAACTGGAACTGGCATAAATACTCCAGCCAACTCTAGATCTGAAACACATTTCAGAAATGCTGAGCCTTTGCTGTGTTAACTGGGACACGGGAAAGAAAAGAATCTCTTAGCAGGAGGCCTTAACTTGAAGCCAATTCTGTACCTTTCTGAAACAATGTTTCTGAAACCAGAGATTAAGAACGGAATTGATCCAAATTTCTTTGAAGAAAACGTAATCTGCCCCATACCAGCTGAGCTGGAATAAGGGCCGCACCTTCATAGGTACTTAGGAGCTGGCTATAGGTTTCTATAAGGCTTGGATATATTCCAAACTGGAAATAGTTTCCAAACTGATACCGCTCCTGAGGATGAAGGATCAGGCTTTTGTTCCTTGTGAGGAAAGGAACGAAAATGATTATTTACCCTGGAAAGAAAGGGAAAGCAAAGTTGACTTAGAAGACATGTCAGCATTCCAAGTTTAATCCATAAAGCTATTCTAGCTAAAATAGCTAGAGACATATACCTGACATCAACTCTAATGATATCAAAAGATGGTATCACCAATAAAATTATTAGCATGTTATAGAATAAAAATAATGCTATAAAATTATGATCTGTTACTTGTTGCGCTAAAGCTTCTAACCAAAAAGTTGAAGCTGCAGCAACATCCGCTAAAAATATAGCAGGTCTAAGAAGATTACCTGAACATAAGTAAGCTTTTCTTAGAAAGGAATCAATTTTCCTATCTAAAGGATCCTTAAATGAAGTACTATCTGCCGTAGGAATAGTAGTACATTAGCAGGAGTAGAGACAGCCCCATAACCTTAGGGATTTTTGTCCCAAAAAACTCTAATCTGTTAGATGGCACAGGATATAATTTGCTTAAACGTCTAGAAGGAGTAAATAAATTACCCAAATTATTCCATTCCCTGGAAATTACTTCAGAAATAGCATCAGGGAGATAAAACACTTCTGGAATAACTACAGGAGATTTAAAAACCTTATTTAAACGTTTACATTTAGTATCAAGAGGACCAGAATCCTCTATTTCTAATGCAAATAACACTTCTTTAAGTAAAGAACGAATAAATTCCATCTTGAACAAATACAAAGATTTATCAGCATCAACCTCTGAGACAGAAACCTCAGAACCAGAAGAACCATTATCAGTATCAGAATGATGATGTTCATTTAAAAATTCATCTGAAAAAAAGAGAAGTTTTAAAAGACTTTTATGTATACTAGAAGGAAAAATAACAGACATAGCCTTCTTAATGGATTTAAAAAATAAAATCTCTTATGTTATCAGGAACACTCTGAAAATTAGATGTTGACGGAACAGCAACAGGTAATGTAACAGTACTAAAGGAAATTTTATCTGCATTAATAAGTTTGACATGACATGCAATACAAATAACAGCTGGAGAAACAGATACCAAAAGTTTATAGCAGATACACTTAGCTTGGTAGCTCCAGCATTGTGCAGTGATTTTCCTGAAGTATCTTCTGACTCAGTTGCAACGTGGAACATCTTGCAATATGTAAAAGAAAAAAACAACATATAAAGCAATATTGATCAAATTCCTTAAATGACAGTTTCAGGAATGGGAAAAAATGCCAAAGAACAAGCTTCTAGCAACCAGAAGCAATAAAAAATGAGACTTAAATAATGTGGAGACAAAAGTGACGCCCATATTTTTTCGCGCCAAATAAGACGCCCACATTATTTGGCGCCTAAATGCTTTTTGCCGCCAAAAATGACGCCACATCCGGAACGCCGACATTTTTGGCGCAAAATAACGTCAAAGAATGATGCAATAAAATGAAGCATTTTCAGCCCCCGCGAGCCTAACAGCCCACAGGGAAAAAGTCAAATTTTAAGGTAAAAAATGTTAAATTAAAATGCATTATCCCAAATATGAAACTGACTGTCTGAAAAATAAGGAAAGTTGAACATTCTGAGTCAAGGCAAATAAATGTTTGAATACATATATTTAGAACTTTATAAACAAAGTGCCCAACCATAGCTAGGAGTGTCACAGAAAATAAGACTTACTTACCCCAGGACACTCATCTACATATAGCAGATAGCCAAACCAGTACTGAAACGAGAATCAGCAGAGGTAATGGTATATATTAGAGTATATCGTCGATCTGAAAAGGGAGGTAAGAGATGAATCTCTACGACCGATAACAGAGAACCTATGAAATAGACCCCTTAGAAGGAGATCACTGCATTCAAATAGGCAATACTCTCCTCACATCCCTCTGACATTCACTGCACGCTGAGAGGAAAACCGGGCTCCAACTTGCTGCGGAGCGCATATCAACGTAGAATCTAGCACAAACTTACTTCACCACCTCCATCGGAGGCAAAGTTTGTAAAACTGAATTGTGGGTGTGGTGAGGGGTGTATTTATAGGCATTTTAAGGTTTGGGAAACTTTGCCCCTCCTGGTAGGAATGTATATCCCATACGTCACTAGCTCATGGACTCTTGCTAATTACATGAAAGAAATATATATATATATATAAAATTAGAGGAGTACATTATACGTTTTATTTAAATGGAATGCTTCATGTTAATCATGATCAGAATATTTCTGAAAAAGACACCTTTAATGATGTATGAATGAGTCAATGGACTTACCAGAATCCTGCAAAGGCAGGTCTGCGTCAGTGCTGGATCCCTCTGAGTCTGTCACAATAGCAAGTTCTATTAATGATATAAATAAATCTTCTGTAACACACTTTGTGCATCAACTTTAAATATACATATTTGGTATTCCAAAATAACATTATTCTAAACTATTTAAAATAATATCTTTTGAAATGTGAAGACTAGACCACTAATATGAAAAATAAATTAATTAGTTCATCAAGGTGAGTGGAAAGAAAATGATGTCTTTCACATATGTCCCATTTCTTAAAATATTAGACAGCCAATTCTTATCATATTAATCTCTGACATCTCTTTGTAAAAGAATCCAGACAGACAACACTTTGAATAACAACTGGTGACAACTAGAGCATAATACATGTGCGACATATATACATTTGTGCAATGTACAGTAATCTGGTTTCTGACACAACACATATTGATCACAATGCAAGGCATAAGATATATTTTAAACTATGTCATCATGGTGCTGTTAGAATTTGCTTATATATAAAGGTAGTTTGAGAGTGAAAGATGTTATTTAAATCACAGTATTGTTTTATCAAGACAGTGTAATGATTAATAAAGATATTGTTTATCTATAGATAAATTCAATATCAATATTTGAGAATGTCACTCTAAAGGAATTGTCTACTTTATATGTTGATGTAATGAATCAGAGAGAGCATGCAATTTCAAACAAATATATAATTTCTTCCTATCATCATGAATATTTAATTATCCTTCTCTCTTAATGATAAGAAGAAAATATCAAAGCATATGAGATGTATATTTATATATTCTGCACATGTGTAAAAATGTGTTAGTGTTGTCTAAATGTAGCCACCAACTGTCAAGCACTACCCAGGTGCAGAATACAAAATGGGCAAGACCCTAATATTACATTCAAATAAAGATAGCAAGAATCTGAGGAATTTCTTTGAATACTAATAAATTGAGATTTAGATTACAATGGAATTCGATCTCTGAATTGTGATTCTTCTTTTTAAATACACTTGAAATAGAATTAGAGGATACATGTTAATATAGATCAATGTGAATGGATTAGGCAATGTTATGTACAAATTTTTAAGCCAAAAGTAAAGTATAATGAGATATACCAGAATGGGATAAACCCAAGCTAGAGGGTCCAGCACCAACATCCATCTCTGTAAAATATTCAATCAGGATTGGATATCATTAATACAAATCAGAACTTTGACACGAACAATCATACATTGTTTTTTAAATTGACAAAGTTAAATATTTTAATTCTTCATGTGAGTTCATTGTTTATAAAAATGTATTTATAAATAAAGAGATCATGTATATTTATTTTCAAGCTTTTATGTTGTTGACTGTCCCTTTTAAGTCATTTTATGTCTTCTTGCATTGTCATCAATTGTTAGACATTGAGCGGCCAATTTTTATTTTTATATTGCTAGTATAGCTTTTGTAAGTTATAAGATGGCAAATCTGGATACTGTATTCTTCACATTTATACTAATTAATGTATACATTAGATAAACATGTCTAAAGTAATGCCACTGTTACATCAAATCCATGTTCACGTCTCTGCGCAATTATATCTTCCATGAGCATTGCGCAATAATTAAAAGTGTAATTGCGCATCTGTGATTATGAATTGATTTGGATCTAGTAGTGTGATGAGTATAATTTTAAAATCTTTAGAATATATTTACAATTGTGTGTTTTACGATATTCCAATAGGATCATTGTAAAGATTGAATAATACAAATTAATATTTCTAACTTTTGTATGAATCAATATTCAATGTATGAAATGTCGGTGCTATTCCATTTTAGCTCTGTCATCTACCTATGTTACCTTGCAAATAATGATAACATAATAACTAAGGTATATTTATTGTTAGAATATGTTAAACTTATAAGAATATAATATTAGAATGTGACTATATAAATTAAACTACACTGTCACTTTAATCTAACAAGTTCACCCTACACATTTCTTAAAAGTGACATGACCAAGGTTGTTAAGTAGACTTAATACTGCATAGCCTTGTCATTAACATTTTATGATTTGTACATCACTAAATCACACAACCAAAAATTAGATGGTTTATCTAACTCCACCTTCACTTTTGTAAGATGCAAGACTTTAACACTCATGATCTGCTTGAGCGGTGTTGAAATTAAATAAAAGTGAAACTGTATTATATTTAATATCAGGCATGTGCTTGTAAAATAGATAATTTATCAGACAGTCATGGGACTAATATTTTGTTTACATGTCTTAATATTAGAAGGATGTATTTCTTATTATCTTACTTGGATACAGAATATGAATATATATATATATAGTATTTAAATAAATAAAAAATACAGTATGTAAAGATATTTATTAGAAGAAAAAAAAATCTAACAATAAATCTATATTCGTTTTGGAATTCATCAAAAATGAAAATCTGTAAGAAAAAAAAAAGAGATTAGTATATGAAATCAATTATGTTATTTAATGAACAGATGACTAAACACATATTCTGTAAATCTAATAATTTTAAAATAGTAACATAGTAGATAAGGTTGAAAAAAGACTGAAGTCCATTGAGTTCAACCTATACAAATCTAAAATACTTACAAAAAGCTCCAGTTAAGCTTAAATAACCCCATTAAAATGTGACCCATTTAATACTAGCAATCATATCCATGAATTTTGTTTATATACAGAAATGTATCCAGACTATTTTTAAATGTATCTATGGTATTGGCATTCACTACCTCCTTTGGTAATGAGTTCCACAATTTTATTGCTCTTACAGTGAAAAAACGTTTCCGTTGCAGGAGATTAAATCTCCTTTCCTCCAGCCTTAAATTATGACCTCTTGTCAGAAACAATTTTCTTGGAATAAACAGAGCTTCTGCCATCTCTGTATATGGGCCTTGAATATATTTATATAAAGTAATCATGTCACCTCTCAAGCACCTTTTTTCTAAAGAAAACAGACCCAGTTTGGCTAGCCTCTCCTCATAGGTTAATTTCTCCAATCCCCTTATTAGCTTTGTGGCCCTTCTCTGAACTTTTTCTAGTTCTGCAATATCTTTTTTAGCAATTGGTCCCCAGAACTGCACTCCAAACTCAAGGTGAGGTCTTACCAGGGCTTTATATAATGACAGAATTATGCTTTCCTCCCTTGAATCAATGCCTCTTTTAATACATGCTAGTATCTTATTAGCCTTTGAAGCCTCTGCCCTGCATTGTGCACCCATCTTTAGCTTGTTATCTATTACTACTCCCAAATCCCTTTCCTCCTGTGTTTGGCTAAGTCTTGTCCCATTTAAAAAATACGTAGCCTGCTTATTTTTACTTCCAAAATGTAGAACCTTGCATTTTTCCGTATTAAATCTCATTTTCCATTCACTTGCCCATAGTTCTAATTTTAGCAAATCCCTTTGTAAAGAGAGTTCGTCCTGCTCTGATCTTATGACCTTACTTAACTTAGTATCATCTGCAAAAATAGAGATGTCGCTATTTAATCCTTGCTCCAAGTCATTTATAAAAATATTAAAAAGAACAGGGCCCAGTACTGATCCCTGGGGGACGCCACTGATTACCTTTGTCCAATCTGAGTATGATCCATTTACTACTACTCGTTGCTCCCTATCTTTTATCCAGTTATTTATCCATGAGCTAACATTTTCAGCTATTCCCAGTCCCTTAATTTTGTGCATTAATCTCTCATGTGGCACTGTATCAAATGCCTTTGCAAAATCTAAGTATATCACATCAACTGATTCCCCTTTATCTATATTTTTACTTACTTCCTCGTAGAATCTAATTAGATTAGTTTGACATGATCTATTTCTCCTAAAGCCATGCTGATTAGAACTCATAATCTTGTTTACATGAATATGCTCATCAATATAATCCCTTATAATCCCTTCAAATATCTTTCCCACTATTGATGTCAGACTAACTGGTCTATAGCTTCCTGGATCATCCCTGCTTCCCTTTTTGAAGAGTGGCACCACATCAGCTTTACGCCAATCCTGGGGTACCATGCCTGAGGATAATGAGTCTTGAAAAATTAAGAGTAAAGGTTTGTCTATAACAGTGCTAAATTCCCTTAACACCCTTGGGTGTATTCCATCTGGGCCTGGAGTTTTATTTACCTTAATATTTTCCAGTTTTTTCCTGACATCCTCTAAACAAAACCCAGTTAGTGGTATGGACTGGCATGTTCTATTCTGTTCCAAAGTATCATTCAATGGTTCCTCTCTTGTGTATACTGAAGAAAAAAACTGGTTTAGTACCTCAGCCTTCTCCCTGTCATTATTTATCATGCTACCCTCCACGCATTTTAATGTACCTATATTATCCTTCTTAGATTTTTTGCTATTTATGTACTTAAAGAACCTTTTAGGGTTAGACTTAGAATCCTTGGCAATTAATTTTTCATTTTCAATTTTGGCTAATTTGATTGCTTTTTTGCATGCTTTGTTACATTCCTTATAAATATTGTATGCTGAGTCTGTACTATTTTCTTTTAATAATTTAAATGCCCTACGTTTTTTCCTAATTTCTCTTAACACATTGCTGTATTGATTCTCTGTTAAAGTAAGATTGTCTGTTTAAGTATTATAGTTAGCTAACAAAGCTAATTCATAAATATTTTGCTTTGCAAGGGTTGCATTTTATAAAACAAAATAACTGTTGGTTTGTATCTAAACATTTTTTTTATTTTTTATTTTTTCTTGTTTCCTGTGTGGGTAATTAGGGGTGGGATTTTTTTCAGCTGTTTGGGCCTAGCTAGATTATAAATTTAGCACATTTACTCTGGGAGCTTGCTCTTTCAGGCTTGCTGTATTGTTTGTCTGTTAAAGTAAGATTGTCTGTTTAAGTATTATAGTTAGCTAACCAAGGTAGTTAGGAAAACAAGGTTTTGGGGTAACCAAGGGGAAATATATTTTATACTTTTAAGTTAAACCTTTTATTAAGTATGTGTGAGAATCTCATTCAGTGTACAGCTTGCCACATGTTTGCATCACTAGAGCAGCCGCTTCTGGGATTATATGTTTGTGGCAAGTGTGAGCATATTGTCTCTTTAGAAACTCGTATTGGGGATCTGGAGGAACGAATTGCAACACTACATGAAATTCAGACACTTGAAAGGGAAATGGATAGGACTGAGCTGGTTGTTAATGGTTCCAGCAGTGGGAATGGGGAGGATTCAGATGAGGAGACTCCAGGATGTAGCTGGGTCACAGTCAGAGGGCGAAGTAAAGGTAAGCGGAAGAGACAGGCCAGTTCTGAGCTGGTACACCCCAATAGATTTGCCAGATTAAGTGAAGATGTTGGGGATATCAGTTCAGGGGTGGCAGTGTCAGAGAGGGCTGTGTTGCCTAGTATAGTGAACAGTCCTTATGCTGTGGAAGAGGAGCATACTATGGTGGGCAGTCCTTCAGTCATGGAAGAGGGGCATACAAGTCAGGGCCAGAGGCAGATGTTGGTGGTAGGAGACTCTATTATTAGGAAGGTTGATAGGGTAATTTGTCATCCAGACCCTTTACATAGAACAGTTTGCTGTCTTCCAGGGGCTCGTGTTAGGCATATTGTGGAGCGTATTGATAGATTTTTAGAGGGATGTGGGTCTGATCCTGCAGTCATGGTGCATATTGGTACTAATGAAGGAATCGGTGGGAGATGGAGAGTCCTAAAAAATGACTTCAGGGAGTTAGGTAGCAAGCTTAAAGCAAGGACCTCCAAAGTAATATTTTCTGAGATATTACCAGTGCCGTGTGCTAATTCAGTAAGGCAGAAGGAGTTAAGGTCTGTTAATTCATGGCTAAAAACATGGTGTAAAAATGAAGGGTTTGACTTTTTAGAACACTGGGCTGATTTTTCACTAGGGTACAATTTGTACAGTAAGGATGGATTGCACCTGAATGACATGGGTGCAGGTGTGTTGGGGGATAGGATGGTAGCACGTTTAGAGAACCTTTTAAACTAGGCAAAGGGGGGGAGGGTCAGTTAGAACAAAATAGAACAGAGAGATCAGTCTGTGAATATGACAATCCCTTAATATCTCAAGGAAGGGATGACTTAAGAAATGTCACATTAGAAAATATAGAGGAAAGCACACCAAGTAGCAGCAGAAAGCACATGAAAATTAAATGTATGACAACAAATGCAAGAAGCATGACAGGTAAAATGGGGGAGCTGACGCTCTTAGTTGCAGAAGAGGACTATGATGTTATCAGTATAACTGAAACTTGGTGGGATGATTCACATGACTGGGCAGTTAACTTAGAGGGGTATACATTATTTAGGAGGGACAGGAATAATAAAAGGGGTGGAGGAATCTGCATGTATATTAAACCTAACCTTAAACCTACAATAAGGGAAGATATTTATGATACAAGTGACAATGTAGAGACCCTGTGGGTTGAAATAAAGAGTGGGGGGAAAAATCCTAAAAAAATATTACTAGGAACATGCTACAAGCCTCCCAACATTAGTGACCCCGAGGAAACTCAACTACTTATCCAAATAGGTAAGGCTGCTAATAACAGTGCTGTAATTATGGGAGATTTTAACTACCCTGATATAAACTGGGCCAATGAAACTAGTAATTCAGCTAAGGGGGATAGATTTTTAAATGTTCTCAGGGATAACTTCTTGTCACAATTAATAGAGGAGCCAACTAGGAGTAAAGCTATATTGGATTTAGTGCTATCAAACAATACAGATATAATATCAAACATAGAAGTTAAAGAACATTTGGGTAACAGTGATCATAACATGATCACATTTGAAATCTATTTTCAAATGCAGTGTTTTAAAGGCTTAACTAATTTCAAGAAAGCAAAATTCAACGATTTAAGGAAATCATTAAATAATATAAATTGGGACAATGTATTTTCTAATAAAAATACAGAGAATAAATGGATAATATTTAAAATGTGTTAAATAAATATACATATCAACACATACCATATGGTTATAAAAATAAAAATAAAAAAACAAAGCCGTTATTCATCTTCTGTCTATGCTCTAATGTTTTTATATTAAAGCCAGGTTCAGACTAGAGATCGAGATCTATATCTATCTATACATAATTTGACATTAATCACATTAAATTGTCTAATCAAGAGTTGACTTACATATTAACATTTAAAATTAGACAAAATAATGCCTAATATCCAATTTTGTTCAATTATTCCTAATTATTCAATTGTATGAGGGACATAATTGAATGTAATATTTCCTGTCCTTTCAAAAACTAATATACCTAAATTTCAACTATGAAATGTATGCCTTTATCTGTCTGATTGATCACAATCTGTGAGTCCTCTCTAGCACAAAGTAGGGGGAATGTATATTAAATAAATGTCTTCAAAAATAGGACATGTTTAAAATTGTCTGACACATTCAATATATTATGAATTAGTTGCACATTATTCCTCCTATGATTCTTAATAGCATGCATTGTGCAAACTAACCTTGATGTATGGTCTTTAAAAGTTGATTCTATTCAAAATATCAGTTTATCTTCATTATGTGTAATATTCATCACTTTCCAAATAGAGGATTGTAAAATACCATCTAAAAGAAAAAAGGAAACATAAGTGTTTCCCATAGGATGTATCCTGCATTCCCAGTCTTGTTCCAGAGAATTGTGTACACTTACCATGTGAACATGTCTTTGTATGTTTTTCAAAGTCAGCACAGTTGAAAGACAATGCCACAGACATGATCACATATTCTTCACTTTCAGTCTGGTATTCTTTACTTTCAGTCTGGTATTCTTCACTTTCAGTCTGTAGATTAAGTCAATCTCCCTAATGGAAAATAAAGTGTACATCAAATCTCTAATAAAATAGTACATCGTTCTGCTATGGATCAGGTGCCAACCCCCCCCCATCTGGTTCCACACAAGGTGTATACTTACAATGTGAAGGTGTCTTCTTTAAATGTTTGTCGAAGTCAGCACAATTGAAAGACAATGCCACAGACATGATCACATTGGTATTCTTCACTTTCAGTATGTAGATTAAGTCATCTCCCTAATGTTAAATAATGTGAAAATCAAATATCTCAAATTGTACATAGTTTTTCATTCCTCCCCCTAACACTACCTATTTCCTAATATGTTTATAGCAATAGCTTACTAACCATATGTAGCCTCTTTTGTGTTATGTTCTAACAATCAAGTGTTAAAGGGACAGTTGCAATTTTAAGCAACTTTCTAATTTACTCCTATTATCAATTTTTCTTCGTTTACTTTCTATCTTTATTTGAAAAAGAAGGTATCTAGGCTTTTTTTGGTTTAGTACTCTGGACAGCACTTTTTTATTGGTGGATTAATTTATCCACCAATCAGCAAGAACAACCCAGGTTGTTCACCAAAAATGGGCCGGCATCTAAACTTACATTTTTGCATTTCAAATAAAGATACCAAGAGAATGAAGAAAATTTGATAATAGGAGTAAATTAGAAAGTTGCTTAACATTGCATGCTCTATCTGAATCACAAAAGAAAAAAATTGGGTTCAGTGTCCCTTTAAGCAGAGTCACATACATTGTGCAGACTTAACCTCTGATGTATGACTTTGGCAATGTTATGTGCTTCAGAGTATCCCTTTATCTGCTATCTGTGGCATGTATCCCTTTCAGAATATCTAAAATCGAATAATGTCTAAACTAAATAATACATTGAACTTACTTGTATGCCATATGACGGATCATTGTGCAACACCCCCCCCCAGTCTCAGTCCATACATTGTGTCTACTTACTATCTGATGTTGTCTTTAAAAATCAGGTGGCAAAGTCATTACAGGAGCCAATGCCAGAATCATCTGATGCATAAATTACCTATGATAATAAAATATAATTTATATTTTGCAATAATCAAATCTTGAACAATCCTAACATGTTCGCACGATTCTACTTTCATTTTCCTAAAAGTCTTGCATATTTGCAATGCTCCTATATAACTTATAGTATTTACCATCTGAAGTGGCGGTTGATGATGTTGTCTCTGACATTGATCCCCTCGTCCCGGAATGGCCCCTCTAGAACTGGGGTGTCCAACTCATCTTGGAGGAGGGCTCGGTGCACCTGGACGGCCTGCAACATCCCAGCCCACTGAGCAATTTTATGCAGGACGCTGCAGGCTATAACGATCTTCGTCACCTTACTAGGGCTGTATTGGAGGGCTCCTCCAGACCTGTCTAGGCATCGTAACTGCATTTTTAGGAGCCCAAACATCCGCTCCACTACAGCCCTAGTCCGCTTGTGCGCCCGATTATAGCACACCTGGGCATCGTTAGCTGGATTACGTATAGGTGTAATGAGCCAAGACCGGCTCATGTAACCCGAATCACCTATAAATAATGAACATGAAAAAATGTCAATATTACAAATATCTTAAAAATTCTGATATGAAAATACATTTAAATAAAATGATACAATGCATTTGTGTATACGAAAATCGCCTAAACTAGACATTTGCGGAAATTGTCAAATAAATGGTTAAATTGCATCCCCTAGCTGCACATTTAAGCTATGACCTGCTACATATCTGTTTTTTTCTAAAACTAGACATTTGCTGAAAGAGACAAATAAATGGTTAAATCGCATCTTCTATCTGCACATTTAAACTCTGACCTGCTACATATCTGTTTGTTTCTAAAACTATTCATTTGGTGAAAGAGACAAATAAATGGTTAAATCGCATCCTATATCTGCACATTTATGCTATGTCCTGCTACATATGCGTTTTTTCACTAAAACTAGACATTTGCTGAAAGAGACAAATAAATGGTTAAATCGCATCCTATATCTGCATATTAAAGCTATGACTTGTTACATATCTGTTTTTCGCTAAAACTAGGCATTTGCTAAAAGAGACAAATAAATGGTTAAATCGCATCCTATATCTGCACATTTAAGCTATGACCTGCTACATATGCATTTTTCGCTAAAACTAGAGATTTGCTGAAAGAGAAAAATAAATGGTTAAAGCGCATCCTATATCTGCCCATTTAAGCTATGACCTGCTACATATCTATTTTTTGCTAAAACTAGACATTTGCTGAAGGACACAAATAAATGGTTAAAGCGCATCCTATATCTGCACATTACACAAACACAACTGTTTGCGAACATTACAGTGGCAATTGTCTAACTTCTGAACCATGTACTCACCAACGAGCCACCCATGGGGAAACTGTCTGTCCTCAAACTGCTGCCAGAGTGAGGACTGCCTGAGGATATGGGCATCATGACAAGCCCCCCCCCCCCCCCCGAAATTTGCGTAAACCTGCATAATCCACATACGTGAGTTGTAAACGAACTGCATATTCAGACTATGAAAATGTTTGCAATCTATTGCTCCCAAAACATTGGGCATTTGAGCTATTGCATAGAATTCCCTCTTGATGCACCTCCAATCGTCATCATTTTGAGGGAAATCATATGTAAAGCTTACAAACTCGTACCATGGCGCTCAGAAACTTGTCAAAAACCACAGAGAAGGTACCCTGAGACAACCCATGCATGTACCCCTCTGAGGACATGTATGCAGCATAGCATCTTGGTCATGCCATGGATTGCAGTCCGTATAAGTTTACGTGGCTCTAGATGAGGTTTAAGTACTTTGTAAAGGCCCATGAGTTGCTCTCGATTGAGCCTATACTTGTCATAAACCTCAAAATCACTCATGTTCTCAAAGGTGGGCTTCACCTTTTCAACACGATGACCTCTGATCAGACGTTCCCCATGCCTGTCTTTGAGACACCGAGCCCGCCTGATTCTGTTGTACTAAACTTGTCCAAGAGCACCTACACAATCTAACTGCAGCTCATCCATATTTGCAAAGTCAAGCAGCACAAAGACAAACAGCAGAGCAAACGCACAAGGAGTAACAATGTGTGCAAAAACACAAAAGCGATTTGATACAATGTGGATCACCAGGGACGCTTTGGCCATGGTGTTTGGGGGATTTATAGTGCACGGGCACTCACAGAAAGCTGTGCTGTCCCCAGAGTCACAGGCAGTTAACTCCAGACAGGTCTAGGTGCAAGAACCATAGGGAAAATTACAAAACAAATTAATACAACACACAAAGAAAGTCCAGCACTCACAAGCTCACAGCTAAGATTTAAAAGCAAAAATGGAAAGGTTAGTTACTGCATCTGGCCAAATGGGACAAGCCCAGGTACCACGTCAAGTTCCTTTCCAATACCTGGGACCCTAAAACAGCCACACAATGAAAGCTCTCAAATCCAAACAAAATGGGAACAAGGGAAGGGTGCACAGGCTAATGTAATCACCCTAGACATATACAAACCACGGAAGGGGACTGCACTCTCATACCGGACCGGGTACACATCCCATGACCCTGACGTGGTACCTGGGCTTGTCTCATTTGGCCAGATGTGGTAACTAACCTTTCCATTTTTGCTTTTAAATCTTAGCTGAGAGCTTGTAAGTGAGTGCTGGACTTTCTTTGTATGTTGTATTAATTTGTTTTGTCATTTATTTTCCCTATGGTTCTTGCACCCAGACCTGTCTGGGGTTTACTGCCTGTGACTCTGGGGACAGCACAGCTTCTTGTGAGTGCCAGTGAGCACCCAGGGTTGAGCATGTTACAGGGTCATGGGATGTGTACCTGGTCTGGTATGAGAGTGCAGTCCCCTTCCGTGTTTATATATATATATATATATATATATATATATATACTGTATATATATATATATTAGGCCACATTTTTGACACTTATCTAAGTGGCCCACCTATAAAACTGTTTGAATACTGGTGCACGGCACTCACAGCATATGTGGTATGACCCTGAAATATGGTTGCCACTCCAGCCATGTTTTCCTGGACACTTATGAGTTACACATGGTGCAGGGTATGCAGAGAGAAACATGCATTGCACCCCTGGACAGCACAAAAATAGTGACCCTGGACAGAACAATTCATGTTCTCCTCTGCACACCCTGCAGCATGTGTAACTCATAAGTGTCCAGGACAACATGGCCGAGGTAGCAACCCCTACCCTGAAAACCAGTGATAACTTTTACTAGAAGCATTAATGCTAATGGATGCACATTGCACAAAGCTTGTATTTAAAGGGGCAGTCTACAATAGAATTTTTATTGTTTTAAAAAGATACATAATCCCTTTATTACCCATTCTCCAGTTTTCTGACAGCCCCCTGATCACATGACTGTAGCTATTGATTATCTATTGATTTGCATTTAGTACTGTGTTGTGCTAAATCTTGAATACACTCCTTGGGCGTGGACACAGCGCTATCTATATGGCCCACAAGAACTATCAGTCTCTTGTTGTGAAAAGCAATTAAAAAAGAGACAGCCTTAAAAGGCTTAGAAATTAGCCTATGAGTCTACCTAGGTTTAGTTTCAACTAAGAATACCAAAATAACAAAGCAAATTTGATGATAAAAGTAAATTGGAAAGTTGATTAAAATGACATGTCCTATCTGACTAATGAAAGTTTAATTTTGACTAGCCTGTCCCTTTTAAAACTAAAAAGCTTGCACAGTTAAATTTTGATCTTTCTATCCCTTTAACATGTCAGGATGGATCTAAGGTTAATGTATCTCATCTCTACTGTATATGAGGGTTTATGTTGTCTCACAAGGCCCTGGCACTAGTTCATCAAAGATTATAACATGAAGTGCTTTTGCTTCTGTATACTTGTAGGCTTACATTGTGTAGACTACAGGAAGTGTTTTATTTAGCAGAAATACACAGAACATCTCCTGCATGTTAACTTCAGAATATATCTTCTTAGTTGGGGAAAGATTAGTTACTGGAAACAGTAGAGTGCCCTCATGTGTCTATATGGTGTCAGTGCATACCTTTAATTGACTTTTTTTTGTTAAAAGGGACACTGAACACAAACTTTTTCTTTTGTGATTCAGATAGAGTATGCAATTTTAAACAACTTTCTAATTTACTCCTTTTATCAAATTTTCTTCATTCTCTTGGTATCTTTATTTGAAATGCAAGAATGTAAGTTTAAATGCCGGCCCATTTTTGGTGAACAACCTGGGTTGTCCTTGCTGATTGGTGGATAAATTCATCCACCAATAAAAAAGTGCTGTCCAGAGTTCTGAAACAAAAAAGAAGCTTAGATGCCTTCTTTTTCAAATAAAGATAGCAAGTTAACGGGGAAAAAAAATGATAATAGGAGTAAATTAGAAAGTTGCTTAAAATTGCATGCTCTATCTGAATTACGAAAGAAAAAATGTGGGTTCAGTGTCCCCTTAACCACATCATCAGAGACATAAAATACAACAAACAAAATGTTCTTATGTGTATGAGCTTTTTATTAATGCACTATTGCTATTACATCATGTAAACCAGTTAAAGGGCTATTCTATTGAAACAATTACATTACATAGGTAAAGTACCGCTTGGTAGCTCACTACTGTTTCCTACTTGGCATGAAGTGAAACTCATATGGGCAGATCACAATACATTATTTCTGTATTTGTAGTTGTCTTTTATAATTAAAACCATTGCCTTGGGCATGCTCATAACAATGGACTGAGCCTGCAAGTAGTTATGTTAGGTATTGAAATGCTAATTATGGCTAGGGTGTTGAATAAACACAAGCAACTATTTCACATACACATTCTCTCTCTTTCCCTCATACCCCCTGCTGGCAGATTAATTGGTGCTACTGATTTCTATTTACATACGGCTAGATTACGAGTCTTGCGTTAGCCTTAAAAAGCAGCGTTGAGAGGTCCCAACACGTTTTTTTTTTTTTTTTTAAATAATTTTTATTGAGGATATTATAAACATATACAGCGTATGAAGAATTGCCAAAACTTAAGTATTACAAACATTGGGATATCATTCACAATAGTAAACAGTGTATAATCAGGTGAATACAGATTCAAAATGTAATGGGCAAAAATAACGATATCCTAATTTTTATATTGATATATACCTCCTCTGAAAATAGTAGGCCACTCTAGGACCATGGTATAATATAAATACTCGACGGAGGTAAGTAAATTGGGTCTATAGCCACTTTTGGGCTTGGTATAGCATATAACATTAAATATATATATATATATCAACAATAATTATGGAATAAGTGTCAACCATCATGAATAACATGTCATTCTCCTGGAAACAAATGTGGTACACTCATCAACAAATCCTCATTATCTAGAGAATAACAATTGAACAAACATCTGCGTACATTTAATATCACAATATTGCTGAGATCACTGAAAGGAAATAATGTTGATGAATGAATTAGGTGGTTGTCATGCAATAAGAAAATAAATGTTTCTATAGGATTCATTTTCCTTTGCCTACGAAGTAGGCTCAATGGTGTCGGGGGGGGGGGGGGGAGCAGGAGTAAAACTGAAGGGGGTGAGGCTGAAATGAAAGATAAAGACATATAAGTTTAAGACCGGGTTGGTAAGGGAATATATCACCATTGGATCCATATGGTAAAAGGACTTATGCAGTATCTCCCCTCAGGGGTTGTTGTCACCACTGGACAAAGACGGGTAAGGGGTAGTGAATATGACCCGCTCACACATGCAGAGCGGGAAAGGGTGAGGGGAGATACAGTCGGCGGAGAAATATTATGGGAGCTGACAACCCCATAAACCAGAAACCAGGGGATATTATACTAAATAAGAACCTATGTACTGGCGTAAGTATAGCAAACACATACATGGATAAGTCCCACGGAGCCAGAGAATAGTGTTTATTAAGCAGAAAAATAAGCAATATAGCTACTGTCTTGTCACACATGTCTGTTAGTACTGGGTGCGTAGGTGCTCTTAGTCATCTATCCCCAATACCCTGAACAGTATGTCTTCAACTGCTGGTACTGAGTCCTTGGTCTGTATTATAAGTAATAGGTTAAGTTTGTTCGTGCCGCATAGTAGAAACATATCCCGTTGCCTTGGCCGCCGGCAACATCTGGTTTGGACTAAATATATTGGCACAAACAAACTAGTTGTAGACACTATAACCAGGACCCAAATGTCACCAAGGGGAGAAGATTCCCAGATTAATGAATGTTCTCAATCCAAGAACTTAAAAATAATGTCCTTTACTAATCTAATTGCTAGGTAATGATCTGGATCAAGGAAGTAATACACAGACAATTAAAGAATGCTACATCCGTAGGCCCCATTAACTGGAAAACTATCAAACAGAAGGTAGCTACGTATAGATGGAAACTTCTCATCAGGAGTGTAAGAGACCAGGCACCTGCGACATAAACCATAGAAATAGGTCTTGTCCCAAAACAATGTAGGATAGTCTGTCAATTTGCCTAGTGGATTTAAGTCAAACTTAGTCTATAGCATAGGTAGGATAAAGAAATCCTGCACCCACCTCAAATTTGAGCACAAAACATAGATAACCTCCTGATATAGGGAAAATACAAACAGCAAAACACAACTATATATAATTAAGTGCAACCCATATACATGTAATATGAGTGTAGTTGGATAAATTAGCCCTATTTTAAGTTTCCTATATATTTTTGCTATTGTAATAACTACACATAGATGTTTGGCCCCATATAACTGTGCTACAGCAGTTCACTGTTATATAGTCGTAGAGGGGGAGCAGGGTGAATCATACATTGAATGATACACTTAACAGACTAGTGAGGCAAAAACTAACTATAGCTATAAGGTATATGGCGAACTGTAACTAGTCCTTAACTTAGGGGCGAAACTACAGGGGGTGCAGAGGTCGCAGGTGCGACTGGGCCCCTGAGAGTGGGGGCCCAGCTTTAAAAAAAAAAAAAAAAAAATTATATATTTTTTTTTTTTTATTTTTATAAAAAACGTTAATCTACCACTGCCTGCACTGATATCATGTGAGTGTGACATGACTACAGGGGTTAGTGTTTCTGTTTTACCCATTGGTGTTTATGTGTGTGTATGGTGTGTATGTGTGTGTATGTATATATGTGACTGTGTGTGTATTTATGCATGTATGTGTGTTTGTGTACGTTTGTGGAACCAGCAAATTACAGACCTTGTTACTACAGCATGGGGGGGCAGGGGGTAAACAGTGTCACTATACAGTACCACTATATACAGTATGGGGGGGTGGACCATGTCATCACTGACTACTGTGGTCACTTTATAAAGTACTGGGCGGTTAGAGTCAGGCCGGCCATCTCACTGGCAGATTACAGACTGTGTCACTAACTTACTATATACAGTACTGGGGGGTTAAATAGTGTCACTATATCTATATATATATATATATATATATATATATATATATATATATATATATATATATATACAGTAATAGGGGGTTAGACCATCTCACAGGCTGTGGGCACAGGGTACCTCCTTTTGCAGACATGTAATCTGATTCACATTTTTTTTTCTGTGTAATGTAAAAAAAAAAAAAAAAAAAAAAAAATGATATGTATTAAATTCACCCTTTTTTGGAGGGGGGAGGGGCGGTGGGGGGGGGCCCTTCTTAGATTCTTGCACCTGGGCCCTGTGGTTTCTAATTACGCCTCTGCTACTCCCCTCTAGTGGTCACAATTAATATTTACCTCTTATTGCTAAATATTGAAATTTAAATCCTGAACCTATCATTAGGTAAATGTGGGTAAGCAAAAGTTCAATTGTCATAAGTCAAGCTTGGGGGGGAGCGAGGATGCCAGAAGTATAATGCTTTTGAAGGGAGCTGCGTATACATAAAAAACATGTCACACATCATTGAAACAAAACATAACAGGGTGGAAAACTGTACGCCGATATATACTAATCTTCATGGAGAAATATTACAGGTCCCTCTGCAATGAAGACTTAGCAATAATTTAAAACGTAGTTTCCCATCCCTAAATATATCAGTAAAATGCCACCAGTACATTGAGATAACACCAGCAATCAGTAAATTACTCCTGTGGTTATACATACTCAGCTGGGAAATGTAAGCAATTAATGCAGTGTTGTGCATAATAATATATAGATTATTCTAAAGATCTAGAAGATAGATAGCCTACTCATAGCTGTTAATATTTGGGGAGAGTGTACCCGCTGGGTTCCTGCCTATCATATTTACTGAACTTAATTCTAAGTGGACTTAGCTTATAGGAGCTGCTAGTTGTGACTCAATACAGATTTAACCCTTCAAATAGTAGTAAAACATAACTAAACAATAATATGCTCTGTCTGGTAATCACAACTAGGATAGAAGTCAAACTTGGTTACACCTTAAAGAGAGAATAAGGAGCATAAAAATAATAAAATTAAAGAGGTGACTAGTATTTAACCCTAAACTAACCAGGCAGTAACATATTCTGCAAACAAAAACTAGGATTGCGCTACAGCACATTTATCCAAAGGTCCAGAGTATACAATAAGCCCTGCGTGATATAGCATGCCTTTACCCCACGTCAATCTTTATCAGCAGGAGTCAGGGCAAAGGCAACTTGCTCAGTCCGTGTCTGCCATTATCTTTGGCCAGGGGATTCACCCCACTCCAGCCCTCTGTAGAAATATCGGCGGGGGGATAATCTCGGGACAATCTCCCCTGCGCAGATTCCCTGCCAAGCAGAGAGAGACATCCATCACATCTCCTAGGCTGTGTCCCCAGTACATGTCTTGCGTAGCGTTCCCAGGAACAAGTTTTGTCCCTTCATCCAGTGAGATCTCCCTGTACATATTTCCAGCTATACCCCCAACATGCTTAATGGCTGACAACCTTGTCCTGCTGTGTCGGAAATTTGGTTCCTCCTGTAACTTTCTTCGGGCATCCGCCGGATCCTCTATGTCATCGGGTATGCAGTCCACAGTCCGCCTCTGTTGGCCCCTCATCTCGGTCTCCTGTTTCTTCTTACTCAGTGCGCCAAATAATAAGGGGTGAGATGACCAAGAATTCTGTTGTTGCCTTACAACTCTGTCATGAGCAGTGCCAGCTAGCTCTATTGTCAGGTCTGTTTGGTCTCCCTTAGAGGGAAGCCCGGGACAGAAGTAGTCCGCAACTAGAGAGCTCCTTCACGAAGTCCTGCACCAATGACCTCACAGCGTGACAGGTCTCTTCCATGGCGACAGGTATAGATTAGACAGATTGTTCCTTAATTGTATACCGAGAGGCAGTCAAGCGGGCAACTCTTTACTGTATTGTAGCAAGTTGGATAGATGAAATATGGACAAGCACAGGTACTAGAAGTTGTGGTGCGTCACACAGTGAGGAAGATGGCCGCTCTTCAGTGGCATCTGCAATGAGCTACCAGTTAAAATAGGGCAAAATTCGATTTTTTTAAATATCCTCTGGGTATCCAGCTGATCCAAATGGTTCTACTTTAGTTTAGCCTCAGATTGATAGCGAGATGAGTGCAACCGAGCAGCCAATTCTATGGATTATCCGAGAAAATGTACAGAGCTGTAGTAATGTGTGACCGCTCGGCTGCAAGGCATGCTCCGCCCCCCCAACACTGCTTTTTAACGCCCGCTGGTATTACGAGTCTGGCAGGTACAGGTGTACCGCTCACTTTTCTTCTGCGACTTGAGCTTACCGCAAATCCCCTTACGTAAATTGCGTATCCTATCTTTTTAATGGGATTTGCCTAACGCCGGTATTACGAGTCTTGGAAGAAGTGAGCAGTAGACCCTCTCCTGTCAAGACTCCTACCGCATTTAAAAGTCAGTAGTTACAAGTTTTATGGGATACAAAATACAAAAAAACAGTAGGTGGCGCTATAGGACAATATTTGTCAATGTACCTGTTATTTCATTCAGTGATATTTTAAGAAAAGAAAAATTCTATTGAGTAATAATATAAGAATAATGTGTTTTTACAGTCTAGAAAGTATTTATTCATTCATAAATTCATAAATTATTTAAAAGACATGTCATAATGAAATAAACATAAAATAGATTTACTATTATCTCAAATTATTAAAACAGTATAAATGTAGACATACAGGTTAATACTATGTGCAAAAATATATGGCAAAAATATATGACAAATGCAATTTGGAATAATAAATATTGTGTAGAACAAGAATTGATGTGAATGAGTCTTATATTAGATGAAGATGGATACAGTAAATCAGCTGCTTCACCTGATACGGTAACAAGTCTTTTAGTGTTTTATCCGATACTTTAAGGTGGAAGTAGCAGTATTTTAGTTGATGAATAGTAGTATTTATTCCAGTTTGTATCATATGGATGGTGGGAGGGTTATTGAGTGGCAGAATTACTTTCCCATGTATTTTCCTTAGGTCTTAATACAGATGTGACCGTTGAATATGTCAAATTCCTTTTACTTACGATTTTGTGAACACATGCTCCACAACGGCTAGCCCTTTAAGAGAGATATTCTTAGGACTCCGTTTCGCTTGGGACGTTGATAATGTATAGCTGGTATTAACGATGTTACACAGCAATTGCTTCTTAGTAATACTTGCGGTTCTGCAGCACTGTATGATCCTTGTAGGTGACAAGCTCCACAACGGCTAACCTCTCTGGATTTTTGTTCCTAAGGTTCCGTCCTACTTGTATGTCCTTTTGTGAGTCTTTTAAGTGCATATACTGTTGCATTTGTCATATATTTGTGTCATATATTTTTGCACATAGTATTAACCTGTATAGATTATTATTCTGACACTGGTGTCTACATTTTATATTGTTTTAATAATTTGAGATCATATTAAATCTATTTTATGTTTATTTCATTATGACATGTCTTTTAAATAATTTATGAATTTATGAATGAATAAATACTTTCTTAATTGTAAAAACACCTTCTTATATTATTACTCAATGGAATTTTTCTTTTCTTAAAATATGACTGGATGAAATAACAGGTACATTCACAAATATTGTCCTATAGCGCCTTCTACTGTTTTTTTGTATTTTATATTATAGCACACTTCTTTTGAGGAGTTAAAGTGTCAGTCTTTGGTGCAGCTGCTATCTTTATCAGTTTGTGTTTGACTATCACATTTGTTTTCTCAAAGGTTTTATGGGCTAACGCCGTAACATAAAACTCTTAACTAAAATGCTAAAAAGTACACTAACACCCATAAACTACCTATTAACCCCTAAATCGAACCCCCCACATCGCAAACGGTTAACTAAAGTTTTTAACCCCTAATCTGGCGACTGGACATCGCTGCCACTTTAATAAATATATTAACCCCTAAACCGTCGCACTCCCGCCTCGCAAACACTAGTTAAATTTTATTAAACCCTAATCTGCCGTCCCTAACATCGCCGACACCTACCTACATTTATTAACCCTTAATCTGCCACCCCCAACGTCGCCGCTACTATATTAAATTTATTAACCCCTAAACCTAAGTCTAAACCTAACCCTAACACCCCCCTAACTTAAATATAATTTAAATAAAACTAAATAAAATTACTACAATTAAATAAATAATTCCTATTTAAAACTAAATACTTACCTAATTTTTCTACCTTAATTCTGATTGGCTGATAGAATCCTATCAGCCAAACGGAATTCAAGGGATGCCATCTTGGATGACGTCATTTAAAGAAACCTTCATTCGTCGGGAGTCGTCAGAAGAAGAGGATGCTCCGTGTCGGCTGGCTTCAAGATGGACCCGCTCTGCTCCGGATGGATGAAGATAGAAGATGCTGCCTGGATGAAGACTTCTGCCCGTCTGGAGGTCCTCTTCTGGCCAGATCGGATGAAGACTTCTGCCCCTCTGAAGGACCACTTGTGCCCGGCTGGGTGGAGACGGTTCAAGGTAGGGTGATCTTCAAGAGGGTAGTGTTAGGTTTTATTAAGGGGGGATTGGGTGGGTTTTAGAATAGGGTTGGGTGTGTGGGCAGTGGGTTTTAATGTTGGGGGGGTATTGTATTTTTTTTTACAGGTAAAAGAGCTGATTACTTTGGGGCAATGCCCTGCAAAAGGCCCTTTTAAGGGCTATTTGTAATTTAGTATAGGGTAGGGAAATATTATTATTTTGGGGGGCATTTTTATTTTATTAGGGGGATTAGATTAGGTGTAATTAGTTTAAAATTCTTGTAATAATGTTTTTATTTTCTGTAATTTAGTGTTTGTTTTTTTTTGTACTTTAGTTTATTTAATTTAACTGTATTTAATTGTAGTTAGTTTAGTTTATGAGTTTAGTTAATTAATTTAATTATAGTGTAGTGTTAGGTGTAATTGTAATTTAGGTTAGGATTTATTTTACAGGTATATTTGTCTTTATTTTAACTAGGAAGTTATTAAATAGTTAATAACTATTTAATAACTATTATACCTAGTTAAAATAAATACAAAGTTGCCTGTAAAATAAATATAAACCCTAAGCTAGCTACAATGTAACTATTAGTTATATTGTAGCTATCTTATGGTTTATTTTACACTGTGTGCAGAATTATTAGGCAAATGAGTATTTTGACCACATCATCCTCTTTATGCATGTTGTCTTACTCCAAGCTGTATAGGCTCGAAAGCCTACTACCAATTAAGCATATTAGGTGATGTGCATCTCTGTAGTGTAGGGGTGTGGTCTAATGACATCAACACCTTATATCAGGTGTGCATAATTATTAGGCAACTTCCTTTCCTTTGGCAAAATGGGTCAAAAGAAGGACTTGACAGGCTCAGAAAAGTCAAAAATAGTGAGATATCTTGCAGAGGGATGCAGCACTCTTAAAATTGCAAAGCTTCTGAAGCGTGATCATCGAACAATCAAGCGTTTCATTCAAAATAGTCAACAGGGTCGCAAGAAGCGTGTGGAAAAACCAAGACGCAAAATAACTGCCCATGAACTGAGAAAAGTCAAGCGTGCAGCTGCCAAGATGCCACTTGCCACCAGTTTGGCCATATTTCAGAGCTGCAACATCACTGGAGTGCCCAAAAGCACAAGGTGTGCAATACTCAGAGACATGGCCAAGGTAAGAAAGGCTGAAAGACGACCACCACTGAACAAGACACACAAGCTGAAACGTCAAGACTGGGCCAAGAAATATCTCAAGACTGATTTTTCTAAGGTTTTATGGACTGATGAAATGAGAGTGAGTCTTGATGGGCAAGATGGATGGGCCCGTGGCTGGATTGGTAAAGGGCAGAGAGCTCCAGTCCGACTCAGACGCCAGCAAGGTGGAGGTGGAGTACTGGTTTGGGCTGGTATCATCAAAGATGAGCTTGTGGGGCCTTTTCGGGTTGAGGATAGAGTCAAGCTCAACTCCCAGTCCTACTGCCAGTTTCTGGAAGACACCTTCTTCAAGCAGTGGTACAGGAAGAAGTCTGCATCCTTCAAGAAAAACATGATTTTCATGCAGGACAATGCTCCATCACACGCGTCCAAGTACTCCACAGCGTGGCTGGCAAGAAAGGGTATAAAAGAAGAAAATCTAATGACATGGCCTCCTTGTTCACCTGATCTGAACCCCATTGAGAACCTGTGGTCCATCATCAAATGTGAGATTTACAAGGAGGGAAAACAGTACACCTCTCTGAACAGTGTCTGGGATGCTGTGGTTGCTGCTGCACACAATGTTGATGGTGAACAGATCAAAACACTGACAGAATCCATGGATGGCAGGCTTTTGAGTGTCCTTGCAAAGAAAGGTGGCTATATTGGTCACTGATTTGTTTTTGTTTTGTTTTTGAATGTCAGAAATGTATATTTGTGAATGTTGAGATGTTATATTGGTTTCACTGGTAAAAATAAATAATTGAAATGGGTATATATTTGTTTTTTGTTAAGTTGCCTAATAATTATGCACAGTAATAGTCACCTGCACACACAGATATCCCCCTAAAATAGCTATAACTAAAAACAAACTAAAAACTACTTCCAAAAATATTCAGCTTTGATATTAATGAGTTTTTTGGGTTCATTGAGAACATGGTTGTTGTTCAATAATAAAATGAATCCTCAAAAATACAACTTGCCTAATAATTTTGCACTCCCTGTATAGGTAAGTATTTAGTTTTAAATAGGAATAATTTATTTAATTGTAGTTATTTTATTTAGATTTATTTAAATTATATTTAAGTTAGGGGGGTGTTAGACTTAGGTTTAGACTTATGTTTAGGGGTTAATAAATTTAATATAGTAGTGGCGACGATGGGGGTGGCAGATTAGGGGTTAATAATTGTAGGTAGGTTGCGGCGACGTTGGGGGGGCAAATTAGGGGTTAATAACTATAATGTAGGTGGCGGCGATGTTGGGGGCAGCAGATTAGGGGTTCATAGGGATAATGTAGGTGGCGGCAGTGTCCGGAGCGGCAGATTAGGGGTTAATAATATAATGTAGGTGGCGACAATGTCGGGGGCGGCAGATTACGGGTTAATAAGTGTAAGATTAGGGATGTTTAGACTCGGGGTTCATGTTAGGGTGTTAGGTGTAGACATAACTTTTGTTTCCCCATAGGAATCAATGGGGCTGCGTTAGGAGCTGAACACTGCTTTTTTGCAGGTATTAGTTTTTTTTCAGCCGATTCTGCCCCATTGATTCCTATGGGGAAATCGTGCACGAGCATGTTTAGCCAGCTTACCGCTACCGTAAGCAACGCTGGTATTGAGGTGAGATGTGGAGCTAAATTTTGCTCAACACTCACCTTTTTGCGGCTAACGCCAGGTTTTAAAAAACCTGTAATACCAGCGTTGTCTTAAGGGAGCGGTGAAAAAAAATGCTCGTTACCAACGCACCCCTGTTACCGCAAAACTCGTAATCTCGGTGATAGCTGTTTATACACAGTAAATGTTGTTACTCATATTTTCAGTAAAGGGAGGATACAACAGGCCAAAGTAGTTATTTCAAACAACATATAAAGATAAAATAACTTTTGCAAAAAATTAAATACACTATGGCAGGTAAATGTACCATTGGTAATACATTTAATGGGAGAAAAATTTAAAGTACAATGTCCCGTTAATGCATTTCACATTATGTGTTAGTGCCTGTCTAGGCTACAAGATTGGGGTTATACACAAAATTGTCATCTCATAGTTAAAAAGCTAAATGAGACTTTTGTTCAAATAAACTATTTCATTAAAAACTGTGTTTAAATATTTATGTGTACAGCCACATAATATTTATTATGTTTATGTCTTTAAATTGAGTGTTAACAACTTTAAAGATTAAGGGTATTCTATTGCTGATGTACAGTCCTTCTGTAAGAGACATATTAATCATTCTCCTTCAAATGTGTGTATGTGGCCTAGATTCCAACCATTAGAAACCCCTAAAGCTCAAAGTAGAGTATATTAACCCATCAACCTCAGAAGCATACATGGATATTAAGAATTATATACTTCACTCACATTCCAGGCAGTGGCAGACTGAGACCATTCAGGGCCCTGGCAAACATTAGGGAAGCCCCCCTATTTTAAAACTGACCCAAATGTATTCAAATGTATGCAAATGAACATGGTAGACTAAATAAAACAATGGTAGACTCCCTGCCCTGCTTCTACCAGGCCCTCCAACCTCCAGGGTCAGGACCCTTAACATCAAGGGCCAGTGACAGGACCCCAAACCTCCAAGGCCAGACCCCACCCTCCATGACCCTCACAGTGACAGACCCCCAAAAGGGCCACCAAGCAACAAACCCACATCTAGACACAAGGCATCCCACTAAATCCACACTTAACTGCTTAGTTACTGATAGGGCAGCTGTCAGCCCCAGCTTAAGCAGAACACTAGGAGCCATGGAGATGCCATTTGTGGGCCCCAGACACACTGCTTGGTTGATCAGTCTGCACCTGATCCCAGGTCTGAAGAACCTTTTTAGATTGCACATTACTTTTGCAATGGCAATTGTTTTGTTTTCAAATATATAAATATAACTTGCTCCTGTGTGTTCCAGTTCCTTTTTATATTATACGATCCTCCTCTCTTATACTTGTCAGAAAACTTGAATTTTATTTTTTATCAACCAAGGAAGAGGGTTCAGTTTTGGCATTTACCTTACCTCTTTCTATCCAGATTAGCAAAACTAAATTATCTCTATATTTAAAAGAAAAAAGAAAAGAAAGCATTTTTAGTTCTGCTTTACTTGCTAAAGTCTAAAGATGAAGGCAATAAACAACGACAGAACTATACTTAAATGTGTGTTAAGGTAGGAACAAAATTGGACCTTGGATGCCCAGATGCAGTGGGAATTAAGGAGCTACGTTTTTAGGCCTAACAAAGGGCTATGGAAACCTAACTGAACTAGGCCTCACCAACAGTAGAAAAAGCTAATGTTTTAAATTATAGAAAGTCATTATTTGATTCTAATTTAAGAAAATGTATGACAAGTCCAGTTAGAATAGGTTAAATGGGGGGGGGGGGCGGAGCTGGGCACCGAAGCAGCAAGACGCAGTTTTGAAGATCTTCTAATTATCTACTAAATTTAAGAGCTAATATTTTTGCTTACCTACAATTTTAATATTGACAAAATTACTGAAGAATACAGGGACACTATCGCTTCACATTTATCCTGATTATGGCGTTATAACGCAACTTTTCAGTCACTGAATGAGCTTTCATATGGTGAGGCCTAAAGGGCTAGCTGGGTGTTGCTAGCTGAAGTAGTCTGTGCTGCCACGCATCAATCTCTCACACTGATCGGGTTACATACCAGTTTTGCAGTGAATACTACATATTGTTATAGTCACGACTACTTTATTAAAATCTCCACAACTTTACATATGGAGGAAATTCTGCAAAGCCTGCAAGCCGTTTTTGAAAACTTTGAAGTGGCAATACTCAGAAATATCCACGACCTCCGACCGACAACTCAGAATGAGAAGCTGCCATCTAAAGCCTTGGTACCACCACCTCAGGAAGTGCCTTTGGATACCACAAAACAGAAGCAAAAAGCTGGGCGCATTAACTATGTATGGACTGACCTGACCTTGTGGGATATGGCTGATCCCTGGGAACGAGTCTCAGACTACCTACTTTATTGGACCGGAGACATAGCTGATACAAGAGGTGAGCCACAAGACAACATGGCGTCTCCATATTCTTTGTCACGGTGGGAGGTGAGGGGCCCTAACTTCTTGCCCGGAAAGCGTCTAATGTCTGTTTGGCAGATGAGTATAGAAGAAATTGCCCAGGGTCTGCATGGAGCAGAGAGATGTGCGGCAGTGACCTTATTACCAGCATATTACTCCCAGACAGCTGGGGACTCTAACCTACAATTACTGGATGACAGGCTACACCGCTCCTATGAAATGGAAGAAATCCTACATAACTCTGTTGCAACAAGCAGCAAAAAAAAGTTGGAGTGGGGTAGAACGCTAAGTCCCACATTGAGACTTCTTTGGTTAATGTGAATGTATTCTTAGTTTCAGATTATAAATATGGTTGATTGGCACTTTAAATTTAGTTCTGTTGCCAAATGCTTATTCCACACCGCGAGCTCAGTATATATGTTCTGTTTAGAGTGCTGTATTAGACAGTTGTAGAACCTACTAAAAGTGTATTTATTTTAGGGAGCTAGACTGTCATAACCGGTTGCCCCTTTCAAATTTTCATTGGAATGTTTAGAGCATAATGGCATATAAGACAGGGACTGAAGGTGCGTTTTTAGATTTATTAATTTATACTAAGTAACCCCCTAAAGGAATAATAAAAAAAAATGACGTCTAAGTATTCATCAGGCTACTTACTGTATATAATTTGTACACAAAAGAAGAAAATTGCAATAGCACTATACAGATTCAGAGGGATGCCCTATTGTAAAAATATACTTGGGCTAGAGTGCTTGTGCAAAATTGAAATAACAAAGTAATGTCTAAAAAGAAAAGAGCCTCTTAGACAAGAGAAAGGTTGAACTTTATAGCACTTTTGTCTCCCTATAATGAGAATGTTACTTCTTCCAGTAGGAAACTGCTTGTACAGAATTAAAACATAACTTTTATTGACAACATATATTTAAAAAAAAAAAAAAAACACACTGTGGAGTTAAAATCACGAAGAGGACTCAAATTTGTGGTATAGGATTCAAATGATTATGTCTATCCAAATATTACTGGACTGTTGTGTGCATGTATTGTGTAAAAGGTGTTAACACATAATTGCAGGACTCCAGCAATAAGATAACAGGGGTATGATCAATTAAATAAGAATTGAACTAGAAAGAGAGCTCACTTACTGTATGTATCAAGTATTTAATAAACAAGTCACTGTTTCCACAGAGATTCACTCTGGGTTATTCATTCACATGTTTGTATTAACAATAACCTGGTGTTTGATGGTTTACATTGAGCCTCTTTTTATGGTATGCACGTACTTTAAATAACCGGATACATTCTATGAATATTATTAATGACATACAAGTGGCATTGACCACACAAATACATGATCGTTTAACTTCATAAAAGTGTATGTTTCACAATCCCCACTGTTAGGATACTGTTATTCTAAAATTACTGGGGAACTTTAGAACGTTTAACAATGTTGAAACCCCTAAATAACCGTGCAACAGTAGTAATCCATAAGCCCCTATGCACACATGCACCCCGTGACAGTCCATCTTCACAATTGGTGAGTGCATACCATAAAGAGAGGCTCAATGTAAACCATCAAACATCAAGTTATTGTTAATACAAACATGTGAATGAATAACCCAGAGTGAATCTCTGTGGAAACAGTGACTTGTTTATTAAATACTTGATACATACAGTAAGTGAGCTCTCTTTCTAGTTCAATTCTTATTTAATTGATCATACCCCTGTTATCATATTGCTGGAGTCCTGCAATTATGTGTTAACACTTTCTACACGATACATGCACACAACAGTCCAGTAATATTTGGATAGACATAATCATTTTATTCCTATACCACAATTTCGAATCCTCTTCATGATTTTAACTTACTCTAAAACCCACCCAATCCCTCCTTAATAAAACCTAACACTACCCCCTTGAAGATCACCCTACCTTGAGCCGTCTTCACCCAGCCGGGCACAAGTGGTCCTCCAGAGGGGCAGAAGTCTTTATCCGATCCGGCCAGAAGAGGACCTCCAGATGAACAGAAGTCTTCATCCAGACGGCATCTTCTATCTTCATCCATCTGGAGCGGAGAGGGTCCATCTTGAAGCCAGCCTACACGGAGCATCCTCTTCTTCCGATGACTCCCGACGAATGAAGGTTCCTTTAAATGATGTCATCCAAGATGGCGTCCCTTGAATTCCGATTGGCTGATAGGATTCTATCAGCCAATCGGAATTAAGGTAGAAAAAATCCTATTGGCTGATTGGATCAGCCAATAGGATTGAGCTCGCATTCTATTGGCTGTTCCAATCAGACAATAGAATGCAAGCTCAATTCTATTGGCTGATTGCATCAGCCAATAGGATTTTTTCTACCTTAATTCCGATTGGCTGATAGAATCCTATCAGCCAATCGGAATTTAAGGGCCGCCATCTTGGATGACGTCATTTAAAGGAACCTGTGACCTGTTTATTAAATACTTGATACATACAGTAAGTGAGCTCTCTTTCTAGTTCAATTCTTATTTAATTGATCATACCCCTGTTATCTTATTGCTGGAGTCCTGCAATTATGTGTTAACACCTTTTACACAATACATGCACACAACAGTCCAGTAATATTTGGATAGACATAATCATTTGATTCCTATACCACAATTTTGAATCCTCTTCGTGATTTTAACTTCACAGTGTGTTTTTTTTAAATATATGTTGTCAATAAAAGTTATGTTTTAATTCTGTACAAGCAGTCGCCTTCTGGAAGAAGTAACGTTCTCATTGTAGGGAGACCGAAGTGCTATAAAGTGCAAACTTTCTCTTGTCTAAGAGGCTCTTTTCTTCTTAGACATTACTTTGCTACCTATATAATTTGATCACGTCCATAGTTACATCTGCTATATTAACATATATGTTTGGACATGATACCATAATCTCGTTGCAAAATTATGTGACAACCCTGAAGCAATACTTTGACTATACTCTCACACACTCTACTCTTACCCAGTGTGAAAGTCCTAGCAGTGAATGATTTGGAGGCTCTGCGTAAATCTCAATTCTCACCACTAGGTGGGATCCAAAGCTTAACTATAGATATACCTTTAGGTAGAATGCAGAACTCATCTATTCTCCTATATGTGTGGGAGTGATCTTTATTTCTGGGATACACATATATGACAATATGGGAGAGTGGCTCTGGTGACCCATACAATGTGAACTTTTGTTGTTTTACCAATGGAAGTTGATAGTTAAATATTAGTCAATATTAGCTTTGTCTCATCGCATATATAATGTATTACATTTTGTCACATGATATAGGACAGTTTCATAGTATGTTCTATTACTAAACTGATGCCTCTTAGAGGGTAGATTACCTGACTCCCATATTTTTGACTATCTAATCACTCCTCCCCTCCTTAATGTTCCAATTTTTTATTTTTTATTACTGATAGCTCTGCCTTCCCCCCCACAGTTTACTTGTTAAACACGGGAAAATGTATCCTATAGCTCACATCTCCTAACTAGTATTACATATATTTTACTTTTGAAGCAACCAAATAGAACGGTGACCAGTCAGACTATTGTAGTGACTTTATGATCATTTTTCCAGACGTCACAAACATTATTCCTTAATTTGCTTTTGTACATATATATCCCCTACCCCCTTGATCTGGATATTACTATTCCTGAATTTTCATATTTTGAATGTTCTTGGTCCAAAAGTGACCACCTATTGGTTTGGGAAATAATATGTCATAAATACAAGAGGTTAGATATTAAATATGCAGGATAATTATTCTCAATCAGATATGCCTATATTTAAAAATGCTTATTCCCATTTTATGCTACACTATCGTAAAGGTGTACTGTTGAGATATACATATGTATATATATATATATATATATATATATATATATATATATATATATATATATATATATATATCTATTACAATTACATTTAAATAAAATGGAAACTCAATGGTACAGTATATTACATAAGTAGTGGGGGGGGAAATAGTGTCTGATTTTAAATATTCCCATCCATGTTAAAGTTGTATAAACCTGCCCGACTTCTGATCTGCAATCTATAAATTATCAAGATAACGCACATCATCTTTTATTTGTGCGCAAACATTGTTCTTGCAACTTGTAATACAAGCGCTAACCCGTGCATGTTAAAACTTTACTTCGGCCAGTGTTTGCGCGCAAAAGAAAAGTGCTACTTTCCTGAAATCTGGCCCTTATACAGCTAGCTCTTCATAGGACAAACTCCAAGATGTACCATGATGTGGGATGACTATAGCAACCTGTTTGAGTATAGCTTCCCCTGAAATATATATGCATGTTTTTATGGAAGAGCTTTTGATATTCAGAGTATATGCAAACAGGATTGGCCTATATATGGGTACATTTTTTCTGCAAGTTTCTCACTTGGATCTTTTATCAATAATATTTTTCTCTATTACAAGGAACGCATACAGTTTGCATGTCAATGGGGTCCATTTATTAATGTGCAGATGGACATGATCCGATATAGCAGATCATGTCCGCTGCACATCAATAAATGGCGACAGCATTCACTGTCGGCATTTATCATTGCACCAGCAGTTCTGATTAACTGCTGGTGCAATACCACTCCCTGCAGATTCGCGGCCAATCGGCCGCTAGCAGGGGGTGTCAATCAGTCCAATTGTATTCGATTGGGCGGATTGCTGTCCGCCACCTCAGAGGTGGCGGACGAGTTAAAGGGACATTCTAGCCAAAAACTACTTTCTTTCATGATTTAGAAAGAGCATGCTATTTTAAACAGTTTTCTAATTTACTTCTGTTATCTCATTTGCTTCATTCTCGTGATATACTTGGTTGAAAAGCATATCTAGATATGCTCAGTATCTGCTGATTGGTGGCTGCACATAGATGCCTCTTGTTATTGGCTCACCCATGTGCATTGCTATTTCTTCAACAAGGGATATCTAAAGAATGAAGCAAATTAGATAATAGAAGTAAATTGGAATGTTGTTTAAAATTGTATTCTCTATCTGAATCATGAAACAAATATTTTGGGTTTCATGACCCTTTAAGGAGCAGCGGGAACTGAAGCGGAGTGGGTCTGAGGCAGCATCTATAACTGATCTATGCATTGCTTCACCAACTTTGCTTCTTATTACAATTCTATCAGTAGAATGTCAAATAAGCAGGGCTCAAAATTTCCACTAGACATTGGTGAGTGGAAACTTAATGGTGGTGAGTAAAAGTTAGTTAGTGAATGTTGAGTCTGATGTCTGGTGGCATGTTTTAAGTAGCAAAGTTGGCACATTGTATTTGCAGAATGTACATTCCTATTGCAGCACTGAAAAACACACATGTTGGGCTATGTGGTAAAACTATTATCTAAAGGAATATTATATATCCATGAAAGTGCAAAGATGTGGTATTCCTCTAGGGTTTTTAGGGACCCCATTAGTGCTTAGACTCTGTTACTTCTAAGAGTGTAAATTGGGCAGGGAGAGAGAGAGATTGAAGAGGAAAAGTAGAGTTAAGAGAGAATGGAGAAAAAAAGAGTTAAAGCGACAGTCAATTTTACCTAAATAATTTAATTGCCCCCATACGAAACGAAGCGTATCACTGCTTCACAATTCAGACTCCGTCTTCTGTGACTTATCCTGCAATTAAAAGTGTATTCTGACCATTTAAAATGGCCATGAATCTCCTCCCCATCATTTCTTCTCCAATCCTAGTATTCGATCACAGCCAATCAAATCCGTCTCCACGGTAAAATTGATGTGAACGCGTCCGCCGATTGCGCATGCGCCTCCGTAAAATTGCGCATGTACTTCTCCTCCTTAGGCATTTGCTTTCCCCGGAACCTTTATTCAAAGCTAAAAACATATTACGGGGTAGTACCTGCGCAAAAAGATTGCGCATAACGGCACCGATTTAGGCAAGTGCCGAAATTAAGAGTACACACTGCAAATCTTCCGAATTTAATAATATACTTTTAAAAAAAAAGATTGTATTTCAATATTGAATTTTGAAACGGTGCATTGGTGAAATTATTTTTAGTTTAGATCTTCATTTATTTAGAATATCGTTTTAAAAAATTAATATGATTTGATAAAATCTAAATAATTTGAAAATACAATTACATTACATTTTATTGCAATTACTTGTAGCATAGTGTTGTTGATAAATTTTAATGACCTCTAATCATGCATTAATTAATTTACATACCTTACCTGAGGCATATTTCACACAATGCTTACATGTAAAGAATCTAAAAATTAATTACAGATCATGAAATTAGTATTATATTTTTATATGTTAACATGAAATTAAACTTTATAAAAACAGAGCATGTTATCTTCACACATTACTCTTCATTTATAAGGAGTAATATAAATAATACTATTTAATCCATTAATACTTTAAAAAGACACACTATTTTTAGTTTATAAAGCGATCTAGCACCTACAAAATAAAAACAATAAATAATTATGTTTTTAATTTTGAATAAAGTGAGATTTGTTTATAGATATGTAATAGGACGAAGGTTAAAAAAATAATAATAAGCATACCCACATATACAGAAATGGACACACAACAACTTAAACACACAATATATATATATATATATATATATATATATATATATATATATATATATATATATATATATATACAATTTTTTTTTTAGAAAAATAACAATATAATCGATATTATTCATTTGTAAAATATAATGTATTTATATAATGTGCTTGACATGCTACTACTCGTACACGGATAGCAGATGCACAATGCTCAATTGCAAAAACTACTTTTCTTTGCAAATCATATTGACATTTATCAATCAATACATAAACAAATAACAGTTAATATAGCATAATTATATCTCTATTGGCCAAAAAACACTAAATTTGCACATGGATATTCACAGTTATCAATTAATACTAATTCTAGCTTTATAGAGCACTGTGCATAGCGGGAAGTACTACAATATAATACAGGTGCGCTTCCTATCCTAAAACTTTCCCCTGCACTTCCTCTTTCAAGCAGTGAGTATAGCGATACTGCGTTTGCGCATTCGACACTCACCGGCATAGTGACGTCATGCTCAATATCGTGCATGGACTCAGGACGAAAAAAATAAATAAAAATATTTGAATGAAGGAAGAGAGGGGGAGGAGTTTGGAGGCCATTTGTATTTAAAAAAAGATGAATATCAGTGAGATGTTTCAATGGTAACACATAAGGATGGGTAAGCATAGCAGGCTGCCTTGAGATTTAATTTATACATTAGTTTGTAATTGATTCAATGATTATTAGTGTTGACTGTCCCTTTAAGAGATATGAGAAAGGGAAAGAAAGAGTATAAAGAGAAGCTATGGCCTGAGAGATAAGATAGAGGGTAAAAAGAAAAAAGCCCTGATATAAGTATAGGCATCTAATGTGAGTGTACCAACTCTTATTTGACAATAGCAGGATCTATTTTTTGTACTGTGTGAGGAAGCCTATATTATGTAAGACTAACCCATGTCTTTACAATGTTTTCTAATTCATTGTTGTTATTTTCACTTGATTAATCTGTTAATTTCAGATACAGATGTGGCCTATATTGTTTTAATACTCTTTTCATTCCTTTCTTGTCTTCTTGCATATCTTATGTGTGTGGCCCAAGAACTGTCTCATATGTTTATTTCTCTTAGGTTTGTTTTATTATGATATCAGACAACAAATCCAGTCACAATCATTACGTTAGTATAAAGTGAATTGGTTTGTAGTTTTAATATGTTAAAGCAAATTAGAGTAAGGTATGTAGTAAGGTTAACCTTAAGGAGTCAGAAGTGTGTATTCACAGCATTCACAGTTTTACTACGCATAGCTAAACATTTTGGGCCAGATTACAAGTGGAGCGGTATTTAACGCTCCCGCTTGTGAGATAACTCCGCTAGATGTAAGCTTTTTGCGCGTGTCGGGTAGAGCTCATTTTACAAGTTAAAAGGAAAAATATATAACCCGATGTGCGCTAAAAGCCGAATTTCAAATATCGCAATTGTGTTAACGTATTCCCCCAAACCCGATTCTCAAGTGAACTAATCCGACATGAAAATATGAATATTTCACATTCCAATGTTCTTCACATAGCAGAATGTGTTCTATTTATTCATAAATACATATTTCTACAGATATCTGATGTTATTTTGGGACAATTTATATATATATACCTATATATATATATATACATTATTATATATTATATATAAATATATAGAACATATTCTGCTATGTGCAGAACATTGGAATGTAAAATATTTACAGTAAATAAACAGTATAACACTTTATTAAATATGAATGTCGCATAAATATGCTTTAACATGTTTTCATCTACTTAACTACAAAGGGCTCCATTGCACTTATATATATATACAAAATAAAGGATAGCATTAATCTGAATATAAATGTCACTATACAGTTATGAAACCAATATCTGAATGCTTGGGAATAGGGTATACTCCAGATCAAACACCCCAAAAAAAACTATACAAATATGATATAATGAAGAATATGAGTCAGTGCTCGCATTTGATACATTTACTTATATGCTTCATTATATTGCTTTGAGTGCTGGGATTATATCATATTTGTACTTATATATATATGTATGTGTGTATACACGTGAATGTATGTGTTTATATGTGTATATGTGTCTATAAATACAGTACATATATACACATATAAACACATAAATACATACTGTATGTGCACACATATACACAAATATTTACAAACATATACATCTTTAGACATGTATATGTATGTATTTCTATGTTAAAGCCCTTTGTCTGCCTTTTTTTTCTAACACCTGAGATCTCATATCTTTGAGCCCTTATAACTTTTCTGTGCAATTTAAAAAATAAGTATATATTTTTATTAGATGGTGTTATTATGAGTGCAACTGTACTTTGTAATGTATTTTTGATGTGTTTTGTGACACTTTTTTGTTTTGCTAAACAGTTAACCAGAGCTCTGAGGACGCGGTAATCATTTTAGCGTTAATCGTAATTGTGTGCGTAATTGTACTTTCAACTTGTAATACGAGTACTAATCCTGACCAGTGCAAACACCCGCGATAAACCCCTTTTCCCTCCCTCATAAATGGATTTGCACAGATCTTAGTGTGTTAAACTTTCACAAGAAGCATAGCTGCCAACAGTCCTGAATCTTCCAGGATAATCCTGGGATTTTGCTTTTTGTCCTGTGTATCTATTGTTCTGGGAGTTATCCCGGAGATCCAGGCTGTTTGGCCGCCCTGCTGTAGCTGCTTCTCAGAGCTGTGCAAGTTACAACAGATAACCCCAAGCGTCTCGACTGACTTTAAAGGGACACTGAACCCAAATTTTTTCTTTCGTGATTCAGATAGAGCATGCAATTTTAAGCAACTTTCTAATTTACTCCTATTATCAAATGTTCTTCATTCTCTTGGTATCTTTATTTGGAAAGCAAAAATGTAACTTTAGATGCTGGCCCATTTTCGGTGAACAACCTGGGTTGTTCTTGTTGATTGGTGGATTAATTTAACCGACCAAGAAACAAGTGCTGTCCAGGTTCCTATACCAAAAAATAGCTTAGCTGCCTTCTTTTTCAAATAAAGATAGCAAGAGAACGAAGAAAAATTGATAATAGGAGTAAATTAGAAAGTTGCTTAAAATTGCACGCTCTATCTGAATCACAAAAGAAAAAAATTGGGTTCAGTGTCCCTTTAAGTTTGCCACCGTGGCACGGCTGCAGTGCTTCCCTCCCTGGCACACCCTCCACATCTTAGTGAAGGAAAGACGCCAGTCAGGAGGTGGTCCGGAGAGGGGAGGCACTCTAGTAACAGTGATTTTTCATATGATTTTTACCTTTTTCTAATTGAACAGCCTCAATCACTGGCAAACCTATCTTGGGCAGTTTCATACAAGCCTGCAGGCTCGCCAGAAACACCAGTTATGAAGCAGCGGTCTAAAGACCGCTGCTCCATAACCTGTCCGTCTGCTCTGAGGAGGTCGGACAGACATCACCGCAATTCAACCCGATTGATTTAAAATATCACTCAAAATATTAAACTTGTACGTTAATGTTAATTATATAGAATTATCTCAAAGTGGACCCATGTAACAAGTTGCTATTAATACAAAGAAATTAAGGTAGGGTACACTATATTTTCCCCCCTAATTCTCCATTCTTCTGAGAGCCTTCCTAAAAAGCACAGCAAACCAGCTTGGCATGGATTTAGTTTAGCTGGGGGTCTGTGAATGCCCAGCATGCCCTGCTAACACTGAGCTGGTGCGCTCCTTTTGTGATTTTTATTCATATCTTGGTGGGTAGTTTACTGTTTTGTGATGTTATCACATCACAAGGGGTCATTCTTTTCTAAATCTTTAATATTACTAGTTAAAAGGACATGAAACCCAAAATGTTTATTTCATGATTTAGGTAGAACATACCATTTTATAAACATATTTCCAGTTTACTTCTATTATCAAATTTGCTTCATTCTCTTAGTATCATTTGTTGACAGAGCAGTAATGCACTACTGGTTTCTAACTGAACACACGGGTGAGCCAATGACAATCGGTATATATATGCAGCCACCAATCAGCAGCTAGAACCTAGGTTATTTGCTGATCCTGAGTTTACCTTGATAAACCTTACAGCAAAGGATAACAAGAGAAGGAAGCAATTTAAATAATAGAAGTAAATTTGAAAGTTGTTTAAAATTGTATGCTCTGTCTATGTCTATTTACTAAGTATAAAAATCAGCAGTCAGACATATTATGCAGTCATCACTTCTTTTAATTAATTAGCTGCCATGCTTTACTTTCACATTGAATGTATTTATATTGGTTCATTGTAGATACGCAGAAACCTATCTTAAATGTCACCATGTAAAAAAATGACACGTGAAAAACCTATTAAACAGTGTTAGAAAATCTGAGGTTCTGCAGATGCCACATATGTAATTTAGACATTTTAAAGGTACATTTTATTTAAAAATAATAATTTTATTGTTTTTTTTCATAAAAAAATGTGACATAAAATCTGTTTGAAGTTAAAATTGAAACTAATACAGTGTTATCAATTGTGTTCTTTCTACTAATTCTCATTGTCTGATAGGCACCTGCTAATTCTCATTGTCTGATAGGCACCTGCTAATTCTCATTGTCTGATAGGCACCTGCTAATTCTCATTGTCTGATAGGCACCTGCTAATTCTCATTGTCTGATAGGCACCTGCTAATTCTCATTGTCTGATAGGCACCTGCTAATTCTCATTGTCTGATAGGCACCTGCTAATTCTCATTGTCTGATAGGCACCTGCTAATTCTCATTGTCTGATAGGCACCTGCTAATTCTCATTGTCTGATAGGCACCTGCTAATTCTCATTGTCTGATAGGCACCTGCTAATTCTCATTGTCTGATAGGCACCTGCTAATTCTCATTGTCTGATAGGCACCTGCTAATTCTCATTGACTAATACCTATAAGTATGAAATTCACAACTGATACTGGTATGTAGAGATGTGCATTCAGATCCTTCGTGAGGATCCAAATGCGGAAGTAGGTGGTTGCTCGTGCCGTTCAGATTTTTTCGTAGCCAGATTGATTTTTGTGAAAGATCACCACACTAAGATCTTGATGATGCTATTTTACATTTTAATTTAAAGGGATATTAAACACTAAATATATGCTAGATAGAATGAAGCATTCAAAGAATATTTAGTCTGAGAATAACATGTAGATGTATTTTTTAAAGTTTACTTTACCGTTTAAATATCAACAAAATAAGTGTAAAATTTTAGTGTCTATAAAACAAAGGGAGCTGCCATGTTGTAACTTAGGTTACCTTCTCTGCTGTGGCCAATTAGGGATAGTTATAAAGAGGTCTCTAGAGTGTGCAGCCAATGGCTGTGTGGAATATAACAGTGTTCTGCACTTTTATTTCTAACAGGAACTGAAAAGCTCACAATTTCAGAAAGGAATTACAGGAAAATGGCACAAAATAAATAATGAAAGTATGTTTCAGATTTGATATATATATATATATATATATATATATATATATATATATATATATATATATATATATATATATATATATATATATATATATATATATATACATATGATTAATCATTTTATTTTACCATCTCAAAGTGTTTAATGTCATTTAAACAGTTTTTATTTCATATTTATTCAAAGCATGGATGATAGACCATTATTAAGTACTATATCCCTTTAACTAATTCAAACAGATGCACTTGTAACAAGTTGGAATTTTATAAAAAGGTAAGTCAAAAAACACCTGAGGTTTTCATAAAAAATATCTTGTTATCAAAGTATTCTGATGAAATAACTCTTAAAAATATTCAAAATGTCTAACAAATGCATCATAATGTGTAAATGAGTACTTGAACAGAGAATTACAGTAATCCCTACAGTTAAAAAGAATTATCCTAGTAAAATATTAAGAACAGCTTCCTAAAATAAAAAGAACGTAAATCTCTATAATTATTTATGACATTAGGCATGTGGCTATGATCAAATACACACGCTAACTCTTAATGCAGAAAGATGTTTCTCCCACTGAACATAATCTGCAGGTTGTAAGATTTCAAATGGGTCCCTTGACTATTCTGGGTATAAAATGAATTTAATAATCTTCAAAAACTTCAAAAGTTCCAAAACATTCCTGCAGCTGGACTGCATATGTGCTCTCTGATGTGTCGTTGACAAGATTTATGAAGAACATTCTTTTGAAATCATTTTGACGTTGGTGAACATGAAACTTGAATTATCAAATGTAAAATACTGTATATACATCTGAGCTTTTGGGGTATATTTATTATAGTGCGAGCAGACATGATACAATGTAGCGTATCATGTCCGCTGCACATCGATAAATTCCGACATACGCTGTCGGCATTTATCATTGCACCAGCAGTTCTTGTAAACTGCTGGTGCAATGCCGCCCCCTGCAGATTCCCCCCTAGCTAGCAGGGGATGTCAATCAACCCGATTGCATTAGATCGGGTTGATTTCTGTCCGCTGCCTCATAGCAGGCGGACAAGTTATGGAGCAGCGGTCTTTAGACCGCTGCGTCATAACTTCTGTTTCCTGCTCGCGGGAAACAAGGGGCAGCCTTTGTGCGCTTCTTTTTTAGCAAATACAATATTTTAGTAGCAAATATGGCATTGTATTGGCCCTAAAGCAAGTCAAATAACCTAAGCATTGCTTATTAATCAAAGATCTGCTAACAAAAAAACAAAACAAACAAAAAAATAGCTACCCAGACATACACTAGACAAAGAAAATCCATACAGGAGAGTGACATTCAAAATTGGTACTTTAAAGAAGTCATAAGTCACATCTCTATTGTCCACAACATAAAGCTTATGTGGGTTTACTATGCAATATGTCTTTATGTGTTTTTTTAATGTAATGCTTCATATTTGCTCTAAATAAAATAATAATAAAAATGATAATGATAATAATAAAGTATTGTAAAGCTTGTATTTCAGAATAAGTTTGGATTTTGGAATTCCGTATTTGGGGATTTGTACCTGTATAAGGAGATTTACTTTTATTGATTCTTTCTTTTAAAACTTGTTTCATATGAATCAGTTATAAAAAGTCGGGTTCATTTATAATAACTTATTTAAAATAACCTTTTAATCAAAAGGAAAGATATCATAATGCTCAATTGACAAAGCTCACAAGCTTTGCTGAATCTGCAACTCAAAAATTCAAGATTCAAAATTTTTAAAATTTAAATAGGTTGAACCCCCAAATACCTCCAACTTGCCATATGAGACCCATGAAAACTAACGGCCTTGTATTTTTCATCCTTTATCTCAGGACTGCTTGCATTTGGTTATATGCTTTATTGCAGTGGCACTGCAGAACTTGGAGAAAAAAGTGTTTAAAGCAAACATGAAAGTCAGAATTAAATTAAAAGGAAATCTACTCTATATTTTTTATTGTTTTAAAAGATAGATAATCCCTTTATTACCAATTCCCCAGTTTTGCACAACTGACACATATTAATACATGTCTTACCTCTGTGATTACCTTGTTTCTAAACCTCTGCTTACTGACCCTTTATCTCAGTTTTTTTGACAGACTTGAATTTTAACCAATCAGTGCTGACTCATAAATAATTCCATGGGCAACATTGAGCACACTGTTATCTATATAGCACACATGAACTAGCGCTGTCTAGCTGTGAAAAACTGTCAAAATGCAGAGACAGCCTTCAAGGGCTTATAAATAAGCATATGAGCCTACCTAGGTTTAGCTTTCAACAAAGAATACCAAGAGAACAAAGCAAATTTGATGATAAAAGTAAATTGGACAATTGTTTAAAATTGCATGCCCTATCTGAATCATGAAAGTTTAATTTTTACTTTTAATTTTTTTTTTATTAATTAATTACTAGACTGTACCTTTAAATAACATTAAATAGCATTAACCTCTAAAGGCATTACTAATAGCGCAAATAGCACGGCTGTTTGAGTCAGGACCTACAATATTACAAACAAGGAAATACATGGTATGCAGTAGTCGTTACGGGTTTAAAATGTGTGGCTCGTATAGAGCATACCATTTTAACAGACTTTTCAATTTACTTTTTATAAAATTTACTCACTCTGTTGCTATCCCTTGTTGAAAAGCATACCTAGGTAGGCTAAGGAGTAACAGTGCACCATTAGTAACTAGCTGCTGATTGGTGGTTGAACTTATATATAGCTCTGTTTTTTTGTCGTTAGCTCACCAGATGTGTTCAGCTATGTACCAGTAGTGCATTGCTGCTCTGGTAGAGCTGACGTTAACAATATGATTAAAGGGGCCAACATAAATAATGAAAACAAAATTTATGCTTACCTGATAAATTTATTTCTCTTGTGGTGTATCCAGTCCACGAATTCATCCATTACTTGTGGAATATTCTCCTTCCCAACAGGAAGCTGCAAGAGGATCACCCACAGCAGAGCTGTCTATATAGCCCCTCCCCTAACTGCCACCTCCAGTCATTCGACCGAAGACAAGCAAGAGAAAGGAGACACTATAGGGTGCAGTGGTGACTGTAGTTTAAAATGAAAAAACACCTGCCTTAAAATGACAGGGCGGGCCGTGGACTGGATACACCACAAGAGAAATACATTTATCAGGTAAGCATAAATTTTGTTTTCTCTTGTAAGGTGTATCCAGTCCACGAATTCATCCATTACTTGTGGGATACCAATACCAAAGCTATAGGACACGGATGAAGGGAGGGAAAAGGCAGGCGCTTAAACGGAAGGCACCACTGCCTGTAAGACCTTTCACCACATCTCTCTAGCTACTTCCCTTGTCGAGAGCTGCAAGAGAATGACTGGAGGTGGCAGTTAGGGGAGGAGCTATATAGACAGCTCTGCTGTGGGTGATCCTCTTGCAGCTTCCTGTTGGGAAGGGGAATATCCCACAAGTAATGGATGAATCCGTGGACTGGATACACCTTGCAAGAGAAAGAGGGAATTCAGCATTATGCCCCTTTAAAGCAAATTGTAAAAAAAAAAGGTAGTCACATTTAGGGTATCACAGAGAAAACACTATAAGAAGCATTATTGCATTAGGTAAACTAACAGGCAAGCCAGTTAGATTGACTGCAATGGATCACTCCTCCAAATGCATTAGTAATTTATCTGAGGGCAGGCCGCAAATATTAAAATTGCTTTTTGCATATTTTAATAATACCTTTTCTACCTTTTAAATGCATTCGTTTTGAGAATAAAAAATTCTGTGGATTTTCTTCAGTGAATTAGAGAGATATAGGGCTAGATTACTAGTGGCGCCCTATTTAGTGCTCCCGCTCAAGCGTAATCGCTAGGCATTTTCTTTTTGTCCGTGTGGGTAAGCACGCATATTAAGAATAGAAAGTAAACATTTTTGCACCGATCGAAACCCAACGCTCACTAACTAAAGGACTTTGGATATCGCAAGCACACTAACTTATTCTCTTCGTAGACTTCAATGGAGATCGCAGAAGAAAAAAACCTAACACTTATAACAGGAGTTCTTAATATTTCATATTCCAATGTTCTTCACTTGCAAGAAAATGTTATTTTTATTATTAAATATATATTCCTGAGGACCATGTCCGGGCAGCGATGCTAACAAGTCGCAACTTCAAGAGCTCCTGAGAAGAAAATGCTAAACTGTTGGCTATCATCTTAGAATTACAGCGATTTTAGACGAAGCTTATATTTTAAGTTTGCGTATGAGGTGACGATTTAAACTATACTTTTTTTGATGTGTATGTGATCCTTGGGCTTGGGACTGGACTACCGTAGATTGAAGCGGCGGACTCCTGACAAACTTCAGCAACCTACCCCCCAGTAACCCGAGTAAAGCAACCAGGTTGGCGCGGTTATAGTCATCTGAAGTATACCCCACTATCTGCTTGGATTAAAATATAGATATCTACATGTTTCCACTCTATGTATCTGCATATAGGAGACCAAGATAGCGACAACCACGTGGGAAGGGGATATCAAGCACATTCTAGATGAACATTTTTTGGGACTGAAACGCTTGTTAATGGATTCTTTTGGAAGAGCGTCCCCTGGTCCCTCATCGGAAACCCAAGAGCTGGAATTTGGTGAATGATGGATCCCTGTACACAGAGCCTCTCCTTGGGGACGATCTGGGATTCTCCCACAGTAAAAGGCACACAGTCATGGAAAATCATCCCCGCTAACCCTGCTGATGGCGTCTTGAAACACCAAATTAAGGATAGAACCCTAAACGACACACAGTTTATCCCCCTTGATCAAGATACAATGTTTTTTTAATGCCATATTTCCAACAACACCCCATTTGCAACTCTATTATCAATTGCCCAACAGCCTAAGATGTTATGGGGTGTCATTGCTGTCAGCCATTTTGCAGCATTCATGCACCTACATTCTCATCTTTTGAACCTGAGCATTGCTGTGGACACATTCAAGAACTTTCCCAATACAGTTAACATGGAAATGCTTCTTAACAGGCGGGCAATCGGTTAAGAATCCATTGACTCTTATTACTAGTACAGGGTACTCACAATATGGAAAGGCACTCCAGTGTGCCTATAGGAGCAGGCTGGTATTCGCAGCAAACCAGCTGGCTGGACCGGCAATCCAGGATAACCAAAGTGAGAGACTCTGAATCTGGGTCCAACGATGTAGAGACAGGAGCTAGGTGCAAACAAAGGCACACCACTGTGTGAATCTGTAGGAGTACACTGGTAAATTTACAATCTGTGCAGGGTACTCACATTCTGTGGCGGCACTCAATTGTGCCAAAGGAGGCAGGCTGGCTTTCTCAGCAAACCAGCTAGCTGTGTGGGGTATGAAGCAGGAGTCTCCGCAATACTCGGGTCTATACAGGTAGCTCAGAAATAATCAATCTTTGGTCCCGTTTATTTCTATACAGATGATGATTTCTATCATCATCTGTATAGAAATAAATGGGACCAAAGATTGATTATTTCTGAGCTACCTGTATAGACCCGAGTATTGCGGAGACTCCTGCTTCATACCCCACACAGCTAGCTGGTTTGCTGAGAAAGCCAGCCTGCCTCCTTTGGCACAATTGAGTGCCGCCACAGAATGTGAGTACCCTGCACAGATTGTAAATTTACCAGTGTACTCCTACAGATTCACACAGTGGTGTGCCTTTGTTTGCACCTAGCTCCTGTCTCTACATCGTTGGACCCAGATTCAGAGTCTCTCACTTTGGTTATCCTGGATTGCCGGTCCAGCCAGCTGGTTTGCTGCGAATACCAGCCTGCTCCTATAGGCACACTGGAGTGCCTTTCCATATTGTGAGTACCCTGTACTTGTTTTATATCTGACGTTGGCTGTTTCAGATTCACACATACGGCGCCTCTTTCCTTGTGTTTGATTCTAGATTTATTAACCTTTGGAGGGTGAAGATTGAGTGCTGCCTTCAGTTTCTGAGTAGACGGATTTCTTAACAACATTGGATCACCTAGGACTTTGATTCTGTCTTCCACTCAGGATTTAGGACTCTGGTATCTAGTAGTGTGCATACACACACTAACATTATTCTTTGTTATTTTTGTAACCTGTATATTGATGTTCTGAAACATTTATTTAGGGTCACGTGGGCCCACATATAGATTATTTATTAATCTTGATAGCGCCCCCTATTGGGTTTTTCCCTTTGTTTTTATATTGACTCTTATTACTAGACAGATGTTTTATTGGCAAACCATGTGTTATTTTGGCTCCTCGTTTGGTTTCCAAAATTACTTATCACTGAATCTAATGTTATCATTTATCTGGTACTAACTAGTTATTGTGCACATCTATTTTAATAACATCCGGAGTTACCCATGTAACTTTTAGCAGCTACAGACAAATTGTTGCTCTATCTCCTTTTAACAGTATATTTAGCTCCCCTGGGTTTGAAGTCTGGTTATTTTACTAGGGGGCTAAAATTGTCATACATGCAGCTTGAAGATAAATAACAGATTCCACTACGAATTACCTATTTACTAATATAATTGATTCACCTATATTTCTTTTTAATATTATATTTAGCTCTCCTGGGTTTGAATTCTGTTACATTGCTAGGGGGCTAAAATTGTCATACATGCAGTTTAAATATAAATAACAGGAGCATGGTGGCAGACATGTAAAGTGTGAGCTCCTGCTGTAGTTTCAAGAGAAAGTGGGATTATAATTCTCAAAAGCTTGCAGGTCTGTTATAGGACATTAAATACACTTTACAATAGCAGACAGCAACCAAAAATGTGATCAGAAAACTGCAGATAAAGGAATTCAAGCTGGAAAAAGATTTTACAAGCTGCAGGGAAACAAGAAAAAGGAGCTACTCAGAAATGGAGACAGAAAAATCATCTCAGCATCAACAATAACCTGATACATCTCCACTAGAAGTCTGGTAAGCCTATAAACAATAGACATGCTTAAGGATGATGAGAATATAACAGTTATAAAACTTTATATAGCCATGTGGGAATAAACTAAGATGGCCACCAGACAGGACTCCTAGCTAGCTGCTGAATATCACACAATGCCTAACAATCTATTTTAAACAGTGCAAAGGGAAATAAATACACAAATAAACCAGGTTGGTTTTAGCACTACATATAGTGATACTTAAGACTGAGGGAAATAAATATTAAGATAAAGCAAGTGTGGAGAAGTCAGTTCTTAATCTTAACACAGCAGAGAAATGAAACAGTGACAGTTTGCACTTCTCCCTCATAACTTTTCCCAAGCTACAATATAAGCTAAAGGCAACAGAGATTACAACTGGTCTATGTATAAACTTTTTTAAATAAAGGAGGGAAAAAAAAAAAAGCTGCAGCATTTAAATTTTAATGAAGATACAGTTTGAGATAACAGCTGCATTTGCCCTCATTAACTAAAGACTTTAAAGGCTGCTTTCTGCATTGTTTGAACTCTGATGACTCTGCATTAACATACAAAAGCAAAGGCAGCACAGTTACTCTAGCACTAGCAATATTCATTGCAACATGGCAACTAAAAGACAAAATAAATTAACTACACCATGTAAATCTGCTGCAGCAAATCTTTTCTTCAAATCATCTAAAAGTGATAAAATAAAGGAAATGGAACCTAACACACAAGATGAGGAGTTAGAACATGAATTGGAACCTCAGCAACATGATTGTGACATTCCTGCTACTAAAGGGGACTTAAGGCACCTAGTCTCCAAAAAAGATATCAATGCAAACTTTAATAAGATGTGGGAAAAAATGGATTCATTTCAAAACACAATAATAAGCAGTCTTGCAGAAATTAAACAAGATATATTGGAGCTTGGAACAAGAGTGGAAACACTAGAAGAAAAGGATGAATCCATAGAAGAAGATATCACTAACATTACACATCAACTGACAGATCAACAACAGGATATAGAAGATATTCTTGAAAAGATGGAAGACTTAGAAAATAGAAGCAGGAGGTGCAACATACGCCTAAAGGGTGTTCCAGAATCAATAACTGCAACAGAACTAAATGAGTATTTAAAACATCTATTTCAAGCCATCACAGGGACATCTGAAGACGGAAAATTTCAAATGGAAAGAGCTCATAGAGCTCTTAGAGCAAAACCAAAGGAGGGGGAACCTCCAAGAGATATAATATCTAAATTATCCCACTTTCAAGAAAAGGAGGAGATAATGGCGGCAGCTAGGAAGAATCCGACTTTTAAATTCAAAGGATCTGTAATACAATTCTACCAAGACTTATGTCTCAGAACTTTACAGAAACGCTCAGCACTACGTCCCCTAACACAATTGCTACGGAAGAATCAAATAGCGTATCGATGGGGATTCCCCTTCGCACTTCATATATTCCAGGATGGTAAAACAACCACAGTGAAAGTCAAAGAGGATATCTTAGAGGCCTGCCAACTTCTCAAATTAGAATGTCCAGAAATGCGGGAAAGTCAGCCAGACACCAGAAGAAGACCACGCGGACAACAACAAAGCATCTCTCAAACAGAGAAGTGGTCTAAAGTTCCAAAGAAGAAACAAAGACCCTGAATCATGGAGTAGACAGTGACCGAGGCTGGGATTTTTTTTTTCTTTGCCTTCTTTTGGTGCATCCTTAGAAGAGCGCTACTCCCTGATCTCTTGGACTATACCCTACATGTGTCCCTCATAATATTGGCAGAGGATACTGGATACAGATGAGTATATAAATGTCAATCTACAAAACTAACTTTGCTTGGGATATATTGATGGACATAAAGATGTAAAATTTATGTTATATATAATCATTGGTTACTTGTGATGGAGGATAAGCAGATTAAGTCCAACATTCACATAAGATCTGGGCAATATCTTTGCCGTATGCCACTACAACCCGCTCCTTAGACCATATATATAATTCCCACTTTCAATAAATTTAAGTTGTTAGTAACTCTATATATTAAGAAACTACTATCCCGACATTATGGTTAGAACTATGCAAATATGCTACAGGGAAAAACAATGTTATAAGATTCAAATGTTTATTGTTGTTTGTTTTTTGTTTATTTCAATTTATTTTATGTACCGTCGAGGAGGTGAGACGAAAGTTTCTCCATCAGGAAAAGTTATACAGGAGAGCAGAGGATTTCATAACATTGCAAGTGAAGATATTGGTCAGCTACAGGTAGAGAAGGGGAGGGGAACTGACTCATGACTCCCAAGATAAGAATAATCTCACATAATGTAAGGGGGTTAAATACGGATAATAAAAGAAAAACAGCAATTACACAGTATCACAACCTAAATGCTAATATTATATTCTTGCAAGAAACCCATTTTACAAATAATCAAATACCCAAATATTGGAGTAGATATTTCACGCAACAATACCACTCCACAACTGACAAAAAAAAGAGAGGAGTGTCAATACTTATACATGATGCACTTAACTTTATCAAAGAAGAAGTGCTGACAGATAAAGAGGGCAGGTATCTTATAGTGAGAGGACGTATGCTAGACACCTCGCTTACACTTTGCAATATATACGCACCCAATGAACAACAGCACAACTTTTTTCACCACTTATCACACCTACTGACACAATGGTCACAATCAAAAATCATATTAGCCGGAGACTTTAATATTAATCTGAAAACACACAAAGTAGATACGCCCCACAAACTCACTAATAAACAAACCAGACATAATTCCATCTCTAAAAATATTAAGAATATCTTAGAATCTCATAATGTGATAGATACCTGGGTAACGTTATATGGGCAGACGAATGACCATACTTACTACTCCCCAGCACACAAAATTTATACCAAATTAGATTATATATTTATTAGTCAGATTCTACTCCCCAGTTTACACAGCTCCACAATTCATGCATGTGTCTGGTCAGACCATTCTATTATCCAGATACAATTAGAGGGACTGGTCAATGTGGACAGACAAAGGTCATGGACTTATGATCCAAATTTATTGAAAAAACCTGAATTATATGACAAAATTATGCATAACTTGACAGAATACTGGAAGATAAACATAACCCCAGAAACCACCCCAACAATCACGTGGGCTGCTCACAAACCATTCATAAGAGGTTTATTGATAAAGGAAAAAGCTCTATACACAAAAAAAGTTAAGGCTCACATAGAGATACTCCAACAGGAAATAGAAACGCTTGAAATCCAACATAGAAGCACACTAACCTCAGATATTTTCAATAAACTTACACATAAGCGACAAACACTAGCTAAGATTTTAAATGAGAACTCCCTCAGAGCTATGCATAAGTTGAAGGCACATTACTTTATATATGCTAATAAGCCAGATAGATTTCTAGCTCACAAACTAAGGGAAAGGACGAAAAATCTAACTATACAACAACTACAAAAAGAAGACGGGACGCTAATATATCACCCTCAAGACATAACGGACTGCTTTGCACAATATTATGAATCTCTTTATGACGGGAAAAAAGTTCAACATACTACTCAGACAAAAACGCTTAGACACCATTTTCTGCAAAAGGCTAAACTCCCGAAACTTAATGCTACAGACATGGAAGCCTTAAACACAGAAATAACAATAAACGAAATTGCCCTAGCAATAAAAGATCTTAAAATAGGCAAGGCGGCGGGTCCTGACGGGTTCTCAGGTGAATATTATAAAGTATTTAAAAAATGTCTGGTCCCCCACTTGCACAAATTCTGCAATGACATCATGCAGGGTACCCGTATCCCACAGGACATATTGCAGGCCAAAATAGTGGTTATACCCAAACCAGGAAGGAATCCCAAAAAATACCAAAACTATAGGCCGATCTCATTGATTAACCAAGATTTAAAAATTTTTACAAAAATTTTAGCAAATAGACTCAAATTATATCTACCCTCATTGATACATCCCGACCAGGTAGGATTCATAAAAGAAAGGGAAGCCCCAGATAATGTGAGACGAACGGTGTCTCTGGTGGAGTACTTGGTGGGGACAAAAACGCCTTCTCTGCTCCTATCTCTGGACGCAGAGAAGGCGTTTGATAGGGTCGACTGGGAATATATGTTTGAGACACTAACATTCATGGGTTTCAAAGGACAATTCATGACGGCTATCAAAAACCTGTATTCAGACCCAACAGCAACTATCAGAGCAACGGGCCATCAGTCTAGGCCAATTAAAATATTAAATGGGACACGTCAGGGCTGCCCGCTATCTCCTCTATTATTTGCACTAAGCATAGAACCTTTAGCGGCCTACATCAGGGGAGCAAAAGACATTACCGGAGTAAAAATTAACAAAGAAGAATATAAACTCACCTTATTTGCGGATGACATTTTGCTTACATTGACGAAACCTTTAAGATCACTTCCTCATCTATATCAAGTCATTGATGAATTTTCAAAAATCTCAGGCTTCAAAATAAATTCAGATAAGTGTGAGGCTATACCACTGACACTACCACTACATACTCGTAAGTTGATAGAAGCGAATTTTGACTTTAAGTGGGCTAAAAAATATATCAAATACTTGGGAGTTAACATAACAAACACACTAGAGGGACTCTATAAGGCAAACTATACTGAGATCTTTAAGACCGTAAGAAGGGATTTGGGTAGATGGAGGAGGGGGTGTTTCTCCTGGTATGGCAGATTATCGATTATAAAGATGAATATTCTACCGAGAATATTATATCTCTTCAGAGCATTACCAATCAAAGTACCGCAAAGAGAGCTAGCAGATCTCCAGATGGACCTAATTAGGTTCCTACGAGGACCCAAAACAGCTAGAATAGCCTCCCAACTATTAAAACAACACAAACAGTTGGGGGGAGTGGGGGTGCCCAATTTGCTAGACTACTATCAGGCAGCTAGGTTATCACAAATTACGCTGATAAGCAAAAACTGTCGAGAAATAACTTGGACTAGACTAGAGGCAGACTTAGCTGGGGTGAATGATCCAGCCACGATTGTTTGGAATACCTCAAACACTACAAACAAAACACTATACAAACTCAAGGTGACAGAGGAGTCCAAGCATATGTGGAAATACCTCACATCTTCTCTAGGCCTCATACCCAAGGGTACTAAGATAATACCTCTGGGTGCTATACTTCCTGCAGAATTTCAAACACTAATATGTAAGTGGGAAAATAAGGGCCTCTACAGAGTTGCAGACTTTTTAGATAAAGGTAAAATGCTCACATACACCCAACTGAAAGATAAACTTCAGCCGGACACCTTACATTGGTTCCTATATCTTCAGATATCCACCACAATATACAAATACAGACAAAACAAACCATTAAACCCATACACTACAACAGAATGCATTATTGCAACCCCAGGTAGAAATAAAAAACTAATATCACAACTGTACTTGGCAATACAAGATGCAAAAAAAGGCTCCAAATTGCCGCTTCATGAGAATTGGGAAAGAGACTTAGGTGAAACATATGATGATGACAGATGGACACAAATACTTTCTAGGATTAGCAAGGGGCTGATATGCGCAGACCTTATCGAAAATTCTATTAAAACATCTTACAGGTGGTATCTTACACCCATAAGAACTGCACATTATACATTGCAGAAAAGTAGACTCTGTTACAGAGGCTGTGCAGAAATTGGAAATTATATGCATATGTGGTGGGAATGTGGGGAGATTAAACAAATTTGGAACAAACTTTCTAAATTGATAAGTATCCTATTAGATAAATCTATGACGCTAACGGCGGCGCAGGCCCTCTTGCATGTTTCAGATGAATCCTTAAACTTAGCTACCAATGTATTCATAAATATACTTTGTACAACCACAAGGATATGTATAGCCAAACACTGGAGAACAGGTTCACCAACGTGGTCAGAAGTGATTAACAGGTTAGATAATATATATGCTATGTCAGAATCTGCCTCTTGGTTGCAGGATACAACAACACATTTCCAAAAGATTTGGGTCCACTGGATCATGAACAGAGATAGAAGTGAGATAAGGGAAATTTAAGTCTTTCAAGAGTTATAACACGATAGGGGATCTCTCCTAAACTTATTACCACTAAGTCTTTTATGGGGAACTTATATACATCTTAGATACAATTTGATGGTTCTCTCTCTGCTCGACGGGAAAGGTTATACAGTTATGAGTTTATTGTTTTACAGTTTCAAAAGTTTATGTTTAATGTTTATAATTATTAAAATAAAAGGAAAACACATTAGAAAAGGGAGGGGAAGGAAGACTATAGATAATTTCGTTCCTACTTCAGGAAAATAAGCAGGACCTCATATATTTCCTATGCCTGAAGGCAACTTCAGTAGGTGGGAGCTTTTCCTAGGACTCTATGGACTTTCAGAGATTTCAGTAATGATGGAGATACATTGGGAAAGCCGGATGGATATACTAATTGCTGAAAGAAGTTGTTTCATCCTCCAACTCATTTTCATGTTGTTTGAGACAGATATATGGAATTATAAAACTTTATCGAACAGAATAAGAGGTCCTGAGACTGTAACAATGAATATAAATATGTTTATCTGAACTAGGGGCATGATGTATTAGATATGTCTCTTGTCTTCCTTTTTGACAATAAAGATTATTTCAACTAAATATAAATAACAGACTAACATAAGGAATTACCTACTTATAAATATAATTGGTTTACCTGTCATTTGGGTATAGGGTCCATTCCCAGGTGACAAAGTTTAAATATGCAAGATAATGGAAAAAAATTCTCTTTGTTATACTATTGATATAGCTACATTTTGGATCTAAGTCCCCACAGGCTTCACAGCAATCCTAGACTCAGTGTCTATCAAGATCATTCCCATACCGACTGCACCATCAACTGGTTGTTAACATTCCTGGCACTAAACCAGATCACCGCAAATCTTTACTCCATATTCAGTACTTTCAATTTGATGCTGATAGCTCTCAATACTTGTTAGTTCTCTTTTTATATTAGTGCCATAATGAGTCTAAGACCCTTTTGCTAATGGGCTCTATAATAATGTTTTTACTTCATTAACTCCCCCAACACCACCACCCCCCCATAAACTAATCCATAATACTCTGGATTTCCCAGATTATTCCCAGAGACACTTATTTTGCGGTATCCCTTGAAATTACCACTGTTATTACGATGGGGTCTGTTTAAGAAGCAGTGGATGCTGCCTCCGACCCACTCCGCTTTAGTTCCGGCTGAAGCGGAAGTTAAGAAGCAACGGTCCTAAGACCGCTGCTCCTTAACTCGTCCGCCACCTCTGAGGTGACGGACCGCAATCCGCCCGATTGAATACGATCGGGCTGATTTACACCCCCTGCTAGTGGCCGATTGGCCACGAATCTGCAGGGAGTGGTATTGCACCAGCAGTTCACAAGAACTGCTGGTGCAATGATAAATGCATTTATCGATGTGCAGCGGACATGATCCGCTATATCGGATCATGTCCGTCCGCACATTAATAAATGGATCCCGATTTCTCAAACATACTCTGTAAAGCTTTCACTTAATTTTACATTTTGTGCTCTGATCAATACATTTTCATTATATATTGGTGTTTCATAGTCTCCCTTGTTTTTACCAGAATGGGTTCTTAATTTCTGAGCCTTCTAGTTATTGGTTACATTTTATAATTATATAACTTGAACCTAAAGAGATCTTCATGAGGGGACGTACTCACTTTTGTTGCCAACGGTTTAGACATTAATTGCTGTGTGTTGAGTTATTTTGAGGGGACAGCAAATTTACAGTGTTACACAGGCTGTTCACTCACTACTTTACATTGTAGCAAAGTGTAATTTCTTCAGCATTGTCACATGGAAAGATATTATAAAATACTGTATATATATATATATATATATATATATATATATATATATATATATATATATATATATATATATATGTATATGTACCTATCTATTCCTAGGAATGTTAGCCCACCACTTATAATCTAGCCTATAGTTGTTTATGCGTCCTTTTAAAGTTAATATAATTATAAGTCTAAACACACATTCACCTAAATTACAAGTTTTGCTGTACGCTATACCGCTGAAAAATTTACCTTTGCACACGGAATGGCATTTCACCCGTATTACAAGTGGCGGCGGGACGGCTATACCGCTATCGTTTTAACCTGTATCGCAACTCTCCATTCCGCTCTCCAAAACTGGCTTTGGAGTGTGTAATTTTCAGGTCACCCATATAACAGGTTGCGCGATACTGCCACAATCCATTCCGCTATCAAAGACCAGTAGTTATGGATTTTGCCAAACAAAAATAGGATTTCAGTAGCTCTCATTCTATTAGCTGATTTGAAAATTTCAGCCAATAGGAATGCAAGGTACCCCAAAGATAAAACAGGTACCTTGCATTCAATCTTCAGTGTGCGGTGACGATCACATGAAGAGGATCCTCCACGCTGGATGGCTCCGTGGCCATCATTCCTGCTCCATGGCCCCCTTCCCTGCACGCTGCCTTCGCTCTGGATGAAGAAAGAAGATGTCCCTGCGCTGGATGAAGATGGAGCCGCCTGGAAGAAGACCTTCACTGCCGGACTTCAGGAATGGTAGTATCTATTTTGGGTTATTGTTAGTTTTTGCCCATATAAATGCCCTTTTAGGGGCAATGGGTAGCTTATGTATTTTTAGAGTTAGTTTTTTTATTGTGGGGGGGTTGGTTGGGTGAGGGAGTTTAACTGCTAAGGGGTAATTTTTTAATGTAAAAGAGCTGTTTAACTTAGGACAATGCCCTACAAAAGGCCCTTTTTAAGGGCTATTGGTAGTTTATTGTTAGATTTGGGGGTGCTGGGTGGCTTTTTTGTTTTTATAGGGGTATTAGATTAGGTTTAATTTTTATTATTTTGGATAATTTTGTTTATTAGTTTTTGTAATCTTATTTTTTATTTTTCTTAATTTTCTTTTTTTTGTAATATTAGATTATTATATTTTTCATAGGATTATTTTATTTTGTAATTTAGCTTTTTTTTTATTTTTAGTTTAATTTAAAGTTAGCGGTGTTAGGTTTAGGGGTTAATAGTCTAATTTAGTTTAGTGTGTCGTGATGTGGGGAGCCAGCGGTTTAGGGGTTAAAAGGTTTTTTTTAGTAGTTGCGATGTGGGGGGTTGGTGGTTTAGGGGTTAATGGTTTATTTTAGTAGTTGTGATGTAGGGGGTAGGCGGTTTAGGGGTTAATAGGTTTATTTTAGTAGTTGCGATGTGGGAGGGGTTGGCGGTTTAGGGGTTAATAACTTTTTAAGTGACGGCAATATTGGGGGGGCGGTGGATTAGGGGTATTTAGACTAGGGGTTTATGTTTAGGGTGTTAGGTTTTTACATAACTTTCTTGTCCTCATAGACATAAATGGGGATTGCATTATAGCGATCGCCATTCCGCAACCGCAGGTGTTAGTTTTTTTCTAACACATTTTCTCCATTGATGTCTATGGGGGAAAACGTGTACGAGCACATCAAGTCAGGACTTGGTTTTTGTGCAGTATAGAGCTTAATGCACCATAACGCAAAGCACAAGAAGGTTTTTCTGTAACTTGTAATGGCAGCGCTATGGAAAGTGCGGTACCGCTAAATTTTTAGCGTTACTTACGCACCGAGTTTAGCACATAACTTGTAATCTCTGTGATTGTCTTTAATATTAATAACATTGCAAACAGTAGCTCTACTAGTAACTGCAGGGCAAGTCAAAAGTCAGTTGAGTGTGAAGTCAGGATCCATACCTGTAAAATGCGTAATGTTAGATTAATATCATCAAAACCATTATGTACTAGACCAGAGGTTTTCAACCCTTTCCTCAGGCCTCCCTGAGCTGGAGCACAGGTGAAATAATCAGTTAATTAGTAAATATGGTTATTAACCCGCTCTCACCTAAGGTAATCCTGAAAATCTGGCCTATTAGGGAGGCCTGAAGACAGATTTGAAAACCTGTGTACTAGACTAATGGGTGTACCTATGACTGTCTACCCAACCCCCCCACCACCACCACCATTGTGGATGGTTTATGACTCATCCTGGTGGTTCCAGACATCCAACTCACCCTGCATAAATTTAAGACTAAAGATTCAAACCCTGTATTTCAAACCATAAATCTAATAAACTCAACGCTAGCTATGGAATTTCCAATATCATTAACACACCTAACCAAAGCATTTAATTCCTGATGCTTAAAGGGACATTGAACACTAAATAAATCCTAGATAGAATGAGGCATTCAAAGAAAAGATTAGTTTGAGAGTATCATGTATTATAGTACAGTCAGTACAGTACAGTCAGTACAGTGAAGCCCTTAATTTCTTTTTAGAACAAAAACTAATTTTAACTTGAGAAATGTTTATGTTAGTATGTAGTGATCTTTATTTGAAACAGGGACTCCAAAATTACAATACAAGATTTATATGTATGCTTTTGAATATAAGGCCCAGGGAATTTAAACAACTTTCATTCCCTCAGAATTCTTTATGCTGAGCCTACCTAGGTATGCACTTCAACAAAAGATATCAAGCAAATTAGAAAAGAGAATTAAATTGAAAAGTTGTTTAAAAGTATATGTTCTATATGAATCATGGAAGAAAATTTTCCCTTTAATTTTGATTTTTCTATCCTTGTAATTAAAGACCAGCCAACAGTGACCTATTTCAGATAGGTTGATCACCCAGAACATAGAATATGATAGTATTAAGTGATATTTAACTCAATTTGGGTAATTACAACCTTGTTATAATATTATCCTTATGTGACATACTCACTGGTGCACACTTTCAAAGCCATGAATAGAATCAGCTCTTTGTGTAAGCAGAAACAATATACGACAAATGTGTAATAAATATAAACATATAATGCAGACTTTATTGTTTGCAACATACATATTGTATTATAGCATTTGACATTCCTTCTTTCAACTAGCTAAAGGTTTTATACAATGTGTAAAAAAATATATATGCTCTACTGAAAGACAGTAGAAGTTTGGATTTAGCTTATAAACCATCACAGACTACTTTGAACAATGACTAAAAGCTTTATTTTTAGTAGAGTTACATAGATTTTGCTATGTGCTTACTGTTAAACCCAGATTCAGGGTTTGATTTAACCTATAGGGAACCTAGGCACATGTATAAGGTCCCATACAAATATATATTTTAATTTGAATTGCATTTTGGTCATTAGTTATCTCATTTGGGAACACAAATGCGCGAGCTTGCATTCAATATTCTTCCCCGAATAATGTATGTAATGACCATAACCTTGGTAAATAGGTTAACCACCCAAGGCCCCAAACATTAAAGGGAAATGGAACTCAAAAATGTTTTATTTCATGATTCAGATAGAACATACCATTTTAAACAACTTTCCAATTTACTTCTATTATCTAATTTGCTTCATTTTTTGGATCCTTTGTTGAAGGAGAAGTTATGCACTACTAGGAACTAGCTGAAAGCTAATGACAAGAGGAATACATGTCGAGGGACCAATAAGCAGCTTCTAAGCCTACCTAGGAATATTTTTCAACAAAGGATACCAAGAGAATAAAACAAATTAGATAATAGAAATAAATAAATTGAGTTATTCAAAATTGCATGTTCTATCTGAACCATGAAAGAAAAAAAACTGGGATTAATGTCCCTTTAACACAAAGTAATCCAGCAGTCCTCATGATGCAATCTATATATGTTTATATGTATATACAATGTCATAAGACAGGGTTTAGTGGTGTTTAGGTGATGAGGGAATGGAATATTTGGGTTGTTCTACCTTGCCAAGGGTCGCTGGAGTCTTAATCTGACCATGCTCATTAGCATTTTACACAAAGACCAAAAAAAGAGTTAAACAATTGTGAATTGACACACAAATGGCAATTCGGCTTTGCAGTTTTGGTCAAACCACTTGCCAATGGCTACAGCTGACAAAGAAGCACAGTTTTCCTGCTTCCCACCATCAGGCTGAGTGGTTATTTCTGTCTCCCAATGCTTAAATGAGACACCAGACCCAGTCATATCCACCCAAACTCCCTCAGTTGCCATGTCATTAATGCCAATCCAGATCTCTGAATTAGGACCAATAGTCTTCCTTGCATATTCGTATAAAAAGTCATTTTCATCTCCATTGGCTGGGGTGCTGAGTGTCCCTCCTTGTGCAATACATGTGTCACTGGCCTGATGGTAGTTCTTTGGTTCCGAAAAAGCCAGGAAGCACTTATCATTTATCTTTGAGCCCTTCAAACAAACTGCAATAAAAAAATATGAAGAAATAGTGATACAGTAAATATTTTTTTTCTAATGAATCCAAAGTAATTATTTTGTTCTTTTTTTCAAACATTTTTGGTTTCACGATTCCTTATAAAATGATAGGATAGAATTTGCCAGAAACTAATGTTATGTGTGTATGTCTCACTTGGACTCAGTGCTGCTCTTGTCACATGGCAGCCAGACACAGAGCTACAGTGTGTATTGAAAAGAATCACCCCCTTGAAAATAATCACATTTTGTTGCTTTGCAGCCTGAGGTAAAGACAGACACATATTTTGTTTATCCAGTTGTAATTACTCAGTGCAACTTATAACATCCAAGTGAAAGATACAACACCAACATGTCAGGCAAAAATAAGGACAATTCAAAAACAGAATCACTGAGTTGGAAAAAGGATCACCCCCTCCTAAAATTACTTGTAAACTCAATCAGGTGTAGCTAATCACCTTCTCAACGGCACACACAAAGCCATTTGACCTTCAACTGTGATCAGCTGTGGGCATATTGATTAGCTCAGCATGAAAAAAACTTTCCTGGTGCATCTCAGTCCTTGGTAGTGGAACTGAAGCAAACAATCAACTATGGGTGGCAAGGCACTGTCAAAAGATCTCCAGGATAATGTTGTGGACAGGCACAAGTCAGGAGATGATACAAGAAAATATCAAAGGCTTTATCAATGCCTAGACGTAGAGTGAAGTCTATTATTAAGAAGTGGAAGGTATTTGGTACAACACACACCCTCTCTGGATCAGGACGTCGGTCCAAACTGGATGAAAGAACTAGGAGGAAACTGGTCAGAGAGGCTACCAAGAGACCCACAGCAACTCTGAAGCAGTTGCAGGAATTAATGACAAAGAGTGGTCATTGTGTGCATGTGACAACAATATCACAAATTCTCCACAAATGTGGATTGTATTGGAGGGTTGCAAGAAAAAAGCCACTCCTCAAGAAAGACCACATGCAGTCAGGAATTAACTTTGCCATAACACAACTAAGAGAGTCTGAGGACACAGGTAAAAAGGTGGTATGGTCAGATGAGACTAAAATTGAATTATTTGGCCTCAACACCAAACAATATGTCTGGAGGAAATCCAATACAGCTCACCATACAAATAACACCATACCTACAGTAAAGCATTGAGGTGGTAATATCCTGTTATGGGGGTGTTTCTATGCAGCAGGCACTGGAGCACTTGTCAGGATAGAAGGAATAATAGATGGGGCAAAATACCATCACATTTTGGAGGAAAATCTGCTGCCCTCTGCCAGGAAGTTGTCAATGGGAAGAAGGTTTACATTCCAACATGAAAATGACCCAAAGCGTACAGCAAAAATTACCACACAGTGGTTAAAGGAGAAAAAGGTGAATGTCCTTGCATGGCCTAGTCAGAGCCAAGACTTAAACCCCATTGAATATCTGTGGCATGACTTGAAGAATGCAGTCCACAAACGGTCACCATCAAATGTAACGGAACTGGAGCAGTTCTGCAAAGAAGAGTTGGCAAATATTGCACAGTCTAGATGTGTAAAGTTAGTAGAGACATATCCCAACAGACTAATATCCCAACAGGCTGTAATTAAAGCAAAAGGTGGGGTGATCCTTTTTCCAACCCAGCGATTCTGTTTTTTGAATTGTCTTTATTTTTGCCTGACATGTTGGTGTTATATCTTTCACTTGGATGTTATAAGTTGCACAAAGTAATTACAACTGGATAAACAAAAACTGTCTGTCTTTATTTTAGGCTGCAAAGCAACAATATGTGATTATTTTCAAGGGGGTGATTATTTTCAATACCCACTGTATCCTACTAATCACTTTCCCTGTTAAGGCCCTGTACAGGATCTAATTTAGGGTCTGATGTGTGCAGAGAACCCAACCATTATGAATTTTGTTATATTGGAACCCTGCTCTGCTATCCATCCTCCAGCTTTCCCTGACTTACAAATGTTTAAGTTTCATGAAATTAAACCAATGATCTCCTAGCCATGTTCCCAGATCACCTTTCCAATGGCACACTGATTCTGCCCAGTCCACTTCTCCCAGATAACTTCCTGGAAATATTGTGGGCTATTACTAGGTGGTTGACTGAAGGGCGGCAGGTCCAGGGTTTTGTCTGATGTGGATATGTGGCTGACAGTGGGACTGTAGGGTCAAGGGTCTGATCTGTTGTGAACATGTAGCTAACAAAGGGTCTGCAGGGCCAGGGGTCTGAGATGATTTAGATATGTGGATAAAAGTGGGGCTGTAGGGCTTTAAGCCTGGTTTATCTGGGTACATGGTTGACAGAGGGGCTACAGTGCCAGTGATCTCACCTGAAGTGAGCATGATGTTTACAGAGAGGCTACAGGGTAAAGTGTATGATATGATGTGGGTAAGTGGCTGACAGAGGAGCTGCAAGGCCAGGAATCTTATCTAATGGGGCATGTGACTGACAGGGGTTGCAAGTTCAGGGGCACTTATTATTAATTATCAAATGAACATTACATTATATTAATGTTATTTAGATAATGAGTGCCATGCCTGGTCACTTTGTATTTTTCTGCACAATTGTCAAATACATTTAATGTATAAATAGGGATTGTGTAAACATTTTCCAGGGATCTGTATTTAAAGTGAATATTTGTGGAGAGTGATATCTGCAACAGAAAATTATTCATAAAACAGGTATTCATAAAACATATAACAATATATGATATTGGATTTATACTTGGAGTTCAGTTATTTTAAATTATATGTTTATGGTTTGATTGATATTTCTTAGTTGTTTATTTACAGATATGATTCAATGTATGGTGAGATTGTAACATTCACAAAAAGGAGAGATCTATAAATGAAAGGAACTTTAAATAATTTGATTATGTATGATATAAAAGTTAGTGACGGTTGGACAAAGTTCATATATAAGGCTTCTCTTATGTTTAATTTGTATTACCCATTAAACATGTTCCTGTATTATATACCAGGTTGTGTAAAAGACTATCCCTTCTGTTTTCATTATTAAGATAATAACTTATGTTTTTGGGTTCTCATACACCAAATATCTGAGTAATATTGTGGAGATATAGAGAAAGTGGGAAAAGAGAGACAGAAAGAGAAGAGGTAGAGAGAGAAATTGGAGTAGAGAGAGATAGTGGGTTAGAGAGACATATACCAGAGAAATGCAGGAGGGAGGGTAAGAGAAGAGAGTGAAAAGGTAAGACAAAAAAAAATAAGAAAAAGTGTGAGTAGGGAAGATAAAAGAGAGGCAAAAGGAAGAAAGTGGATATAGAATATAGACAGTGGCTATAGAATGAAAAGAGAGCGAAAGCATGGATACAGAAGGGAGACGGAGATAGACAGAAATGAGAGATATTGGGGAAAAGAACAGGGAGAGAGTGAAAGGGAGAGGAGAGAAGAGCAAGAGGACAATGAGAGAAGAGAATAGAAAGAGTGGGGAGAAAAAGAAGGGGAACGAGAGGGGGAGAAAGAGAGAGAAAAGAAAGAGAGCGAGAGAGAAAGAGTGATGAGTGAGAGAGAGTGAGAAGAAAAAAAAGGAGGTATAGATAAGTGAGGAAGGAGTGAGATGAGAGGTGGGGAGAGAAGAGTGAAAAAGAGAAGGAAAAGAGGGAGAAAGGTTAGAAGACAGAGACAGCAGCAGAGAAAGAGTATAGAGAGAGAAAAGTGGGAGAAAGAAAGGGGAGACAGAGGAGGGTGGAAAGAGGGGTGGGAGGGAGAGAGAGAAAATTTAAAAAGAAAGACAACAAAAAGAAGAGGAGAGTGGGGAAAGCATGCGAGGAGGGCAGAGAGGAGAGAGCTTAAACGGACAGTAAACACCAGAATTTTTGTTGTTTAAAAAGGTAGATAATCCCTTTATTACCCATTCCCCAATTTTGCATAACCAACACAGTTATAATTATATACTTTTTACCTCTGTGATTACCTTGCCCCCTTATTTAAGTTCTTTTGACAGACATTTATTTTTAGCCAATCAGTGCTTGCTCTTAGGAGCTTCACGTGCCGGAGCTCAATGTTATCTATATGAAATACATGAACTAACGCCCTCTAGTGGTGAAAAACTGTCAAAATGCTTTCCGTTTAGAGGCAGTCCTCAAGGTCTAAGAAAATAGCACATGAACCTCCTAGATTTAGCTTTCAACTAAGAATACCAAGAGACAAAGCAAAATTGGTAATAAAAGTAAATTGGAAAGTTGTTTTAAATTACATGCCCTATTTAAATCATGAAAGATTTTTTTGTGACTTTACTGTCCCTTTAAGATTAGGGTTTGCAGTAGTTTATCACCTCTGGTTTTGAAAATGTTAAAAAGCTGTGTTAAGCATTGAGCTGCAGGGAGGGAGCTTAGGAGGTACTAGATGTAGCCCTCTTGTCCCTGTTACATGCTAATTGATTCCTGTGTCCTTGTGCCTTCTGATTACAATGAGACTCCACTCTGTGGGCCGGAAGAACTACGATGGAAAGAAGGAGCATCCAATTGACAGCCAGAGAACTTGTGTCATGGGTGCTGGTGGACAAAGCTGCAACACTACCAAAAACTAACTGGCCCAGGATAAAAAAAAAAGATAACTGGGCATTAGGTGGCCGCATATTTGGCCTAACACTAGGGCTGCTTCTGCATATATCAGCAGTTATCTACTAAATTGCACACGATCCAATACAAAGTAAATATTTTAAAAACATTTAAAACTGTAATTTTCCTTGAAAAATGTGCACTGTTTTGGAAGCATGAAACATACTGTACTCCTCGAGAAACCTCATAAATATGTTCAGTTCATTTAGTTTAAAGGGCCAGTAAAGTCAAAAGTAAACTTTCTAATTTACTTATATTATCAAATAAACCTAGGTAGGCTGATAGGAGCTTAGGAGCGTGCACATGTCTACAGCAGTCTATGGGAGCAGTGTTTGTAGCTATATATAACATTGCTTTAAACAATGTTGCAAACACTGCTACAAGATGGCTAAAGAAAGACACGTGACCGCTCCTCAGTTCACCTAGGATGACTCTTTTTAACAAAGTATACAGAGAGAACTAAGCAAAATTGATCATTCAAGTAAATTGGAAATTTGTTAAACATTTTGTGCTCTATCCCTTTAATGAAACCAATTAGGGACAAATATAGATGAGCGCCTGCACTATTCAATCTCTGAGTAAAATGTTGTAGGGTAGGATGCTCTTCAACCTCTCTAGGGCAAGAGTGAAAAAAAAATCTTTGAGAGGTAAATTACAGGTAACACAGGAAAAATATATAATGAATGTACACTGCAAACGTGTTTTCACTATGTCTAAACATTTTATGGTAAATTAAAGTCCATTTAAGAGGCCATTTTCAGTGTATGTTAACTTATAAAAGAAAATGGGGCAATCTATTGCAAGCTTACGTATCTGCAGTGCCTGTTGTTCTTTCAGATGATTTAATTCTTGCCAGATGTTCTGAATTTCCTTCTTCATGTCTTCATACATTCTCATGCTGACCACATCTGTCAAATAAACCAAAGTGATTACATGTTGGTGATTCAAGACATAGATAACTAATTGTGATACTTTGGGCTAGATTTATCAACCCTGAGGCGTACAGCGGCGCGTATACGCGCCCCTGTACGCCTCAGCTCGCCTGTGGCGGGGCGCAATTACCCGCAGGTAATTAACATTGCACACAAGCGCAATTTTACGCTCGCGTGCAATCCCGCCCCCTGCCCGCGCACAGCCAATCACGCGCGGGCAGGAGCTGTCAATCTCCTCGGTCGTACTCGACCGAGGATATTGAATTTCGCCAGAATAGATGTGGCGAAGATGTTAGGGAAGCAGCGATCTGGTGACCGCTGCTTGATAAATCGCGGCGAGCAAGTTCTTGTGAGAACTTGATGCCGCAGGGGCTTGATAAATCTAGCCCTCAATAGCACAAAAGCATGAATGCCAGCACAACAGCAATCTGAGTCAAAGAGCTGCTCCTATAAAAATAATAATAATAAAAAAAATAGGCAAGCTATTGGTTTGTGTATGCTTTCCAACCATAAACAACGTTCCTTTAATCAAAAAAATATTGAGAGGGGGAACTTCCGGGTGGCAGCCATGATGGGCTGCATAATTCCATACTGCTCCTGCATTTTATCCATCTCTAATTGAACTAACTTTCTAAATAGCTCAATCACTGGATATACTAATAGATTCTCATCTCACTTAACAACCTGCATCTGTTGAGCCCAACATCGACGAGATATCTGCAGTTTTGAGCTCCTGGAGCACAGTGGAAGGTTGAGGCCTTTTTTTTACACCCCCCAGCGAGGCACACTTGGGCCTTGTCATTAGGAGGCACGCAGTGCCGATTACAAGACATTGCTGGAACTCTTGTGTATCATTCGTCTGCCAAAGGAACACCACTACATACATATCATGGAGATACCCTACTATTTATTAGGGGAGATATGCAACCTGATTGATGGTCACTATGCTGCTCTTGTGGATACACTAAATAGCCTAACATATGTTTGTAGCAGTAGCCCGGTCCCACAATTATTTCATCCTAAGCCTGCCGAGATGGAAGGAGGGGGGGGTGGCGTTTTGGGGCCCCGGCGCCTACCTCTCACCTCCGGTATCACTATGGAGGACGTGTTTGCAGGCCTGCAGAGCCGGTAAAGCACTTTGGGAACTACACGGAGATCCACACAGCTCTATCCACGACAGAGGAGACTACAATCATAAAGCATGACCCAACTCAGCCTTGGAACACTCTTAAAAGGGATTCACATGTGTTCTCCACTGATAGAATGGGACAATCAATTGCACCCTGGCAGATCCAAGACATACACCCTGCGGTAGGAACGGAGGACAGCATAATAGGCTTAAGCTTTGCTGCGCAACAGTTACTTGTAAAATATGCCTCCAGAGGGTCATTAACAGAGAACTGTACTCAGACCAACAATCCTGCACAATTAAAAGCAGCGCACACCCTACAGACTCCCTGCATTTCAGGTGCCTGCTTTTATACAACTCTGCTGAGCCTAGATTGGGATCCCGGCGGGCAACACTTAATGCAACACTTAATTGGCACAGGACTGCCTTTGGAGATTTTTGCGGAGTAAGCAGGGGAGACTCGGTATCACTACCGGTACAGGTTTGCTAAGCCCATCCTGAGACATTGTTATCCTCTCTCCCCTTACGCACCGGACTGGTCACTAATGTATATGATAAGAGGATCTAGCGTTAGTATAAGCATGTGTCTGCTAAAGCCCAGATGGGTCATTTTGCCTATCTTTTTTCATACAATCCGTTCACAGATCGCAGATCCCTAACACTGTTTATGATTTATTTGATGTTTCACAATATGCAATGTATTATCGCATTAATCCTTACTGTGTTCATATAGATGTTAAGCCTAGCAACATAATACCTTATTCTCTGTAAATCACAGTCGTAGTCCCACTTTAGCAATGCACTCTTGTAACACACATATAGCCATTTAAGGATCATTTACTGTAGGTTTGCAGGTCTACTGCATTGTTTCTTTGGGTCTTATTTACTGCTCCACAGTATGTACTTAGGTTCATCCTTACATTAAGAGTGTTAACATTTACCCTCTTTCCTAATTGATATTTATATTTTTGTCACAATGTCTGGTTGCATCTATATTTGTTCTTGTTAATGATGCGTCGTCAGCGGCCGAGATGGCGCATCTATTTTTTATTTATTCATTTAAATGCAGTAATCAGCTTAGAAGTATGTAGCTCTCTATCATAGATATACTGTAGTGGGATCCTCATTTACTATATGTACATGTTATTCATTTGTGGATTGGTTCTAAGGAATTACCATATAGAGCAGCTCTTTCTGTTTTACATATAGCTTCCTCCAACCTACCCATCCTTGCAATATATCCTTACATGGTTGTAATCCCCAAGTTTCAGAGTAGTTTTATATTCTCCTTAGTATTTAAATAGTATTTCTCGATTACGTGTAAGGCAGAGTCCTATCTACAAAATTTTCCCATTACTACACCATCCTATTAACCTGTTAAATGTTAAAAAGTACTTACTTGCTATCTCCCAACCCTTATAATACATAAACACATAGTGGTAATATCCAAGTTTCAGTGTAGCCTAATATTTTACCCAGCATTTAAATGGCATATCTTGGCTACATGCAAGGCAGAGTCCTATTTGTAATTTGTTTGACGTTATCCCACCTTGTTAAACTATTATATGTCAAAAAGCAAGACAAAACTAAAAAATGAGGTTTAGACTATGAGATCCATGAGTGGTCTCTTCCAGCTAAAGTAACCTTCTGTAAGTGCCATTTACTGCATTCGAGGTAGGGTCCAAGAGTGGCCTTTCCACATAAATAAGAAGGTTTAGAAACAACATTGGCGTGCTGTTGAATAGTTTTTAGTAAATGTTTGTATCCTTGGCTCCACACTGAGGCCTAGATTTAGAGTTCGGCGGTAAAAGGGCTGTTAACGCTCCGCGGGTTTTTTTCTGGCCGCACCATAAATTTAACTCTGGTATCGAGAGTTCAAACAAATGCTGCGTTAGGCTCCAAAAAAGGAGCGTAGAGCATTTTTACCGCAAATGCAACTCTCGATACCAGAGCTGCTTACGGACGCGGCCGGCATCAAAAACGTGCTCGTGCACGATTCTCCCATAGGAAACAATGGGGCTGTTTGAGCTGAAAAAAAACCTAACACCTGCAAAAAAGCAGCGTTCAGCTCCTAACGCAGCCCCATTGTTTCCTATGGGGAAACACTTCCTACGTCTGCACCTAACACTCTAACATGTACCCCGAGTCTAAACACCCCTAGCCTTACACTTATTAACCCCTAATCTGCCGCCCACGCTATCGCTGACCCCTGCATTACACTTTTAACCCCTAATCTGCCGCTCCGTAAAACGCCGCCACCTACGTTATCCCTATGTACCCCTAATCTGCTGCCCTAACATCGCCGACCCCTATGTTATATTTATTAACCCCTAATCTGCCCCCCACAACGTCGCCTCCACCTGCCTACACTTATTAACCCCTAATCTGCCGAGCGGACCTGAGCGCTACTATAATAAAGTTATTAACCCCTAATCCGCCTCACTAACCCTATCATAAATAGTATTAACCCCTAATCTGCCCTCCCTAACATCGCCGACACCTACCTTCAATTATTAACCCCTAAACTTCCGATCGGAGCTCACCGCTATTCTAATAAATGGATTAACCCCTAAAGCTAAGTCTAACCCTAACACTAACACCCCCCTAAGTTAAATATAATTTTTATCTAACGAAATAAATTAACTCTTATTAAATAACTTATTCCTATTTAAAGCTAAATACTTACCTGTAAAATAAATCCTAATATAGCTACAATATAAATTATAATTATATTATAGCTATTTTAGGATTAATATTTATTTTACAGGCAACTTTGTAATTATTTTAACCAGGTACAATAGCTATTAAATAGTTAAGAACTATTTAATAGTTACCTAGTTAAAATAATAACAAATTTACCTGTAAAATAAATCCTAACCTAAGTTATAATTAAACCTAACACTACCCTATCAATAAAATAATTAAATAAACTACCTACAATTACCTACAATTAACCTAACACTACACTATCAATAAATAAATTAAACACAATTGCTACAAATAAATACAATTAAATAAACTAGCTAAAGTACAAAAAATAAAAAAGAACTAAGTTACAGAAAATAAAAAAATATTTACAAACATAAGAAAAATATTACAACAATTTTAAACTAATTACACCTACTCTAAGCCCCCTAATAAAATAACAAAGCCCCCCAAAATAAAAAATTCCCTACCCTATTCTAAATTAAAAAAGTTACAAGCTCTTTTACCTTACCAGCCCTGAACAGGGCCCTTTGCGGGGCATGCCCCAAGAATTTCAGCTCTTTTGCCTGTAAAAGAATAAATACAATACCCCCCCCCCAACATTACAACCCACCACCCACATACCCCTAATCTAACCCAAACCCCCCTTAAATAAACCTAACACTAAGCCCCTGAAGATCTTCCTACCTTGTCTTCACCATCCAGGTATCACCGATCCGTCCTGGCTCCAAGATCTTCATCCAACCCAAGCGGGGGTTGGGGATCCATAATCCGGTGCTCCAAAGTCTTCCTCCTATCCGGCAAGAAGAGGACATCCGGACCGGCAAACATCTTCTCCAAGCGGCATCTTCGATCTTCTTCCATCCGGTGCGGAGCGGGTCCATCTTGAAGCAGGCGACGCGGATCCATCCTCTTCTTCCGATGTCTCCCGACTAATGACGGTTCCTTTAAGGGACGTCATCCAAGATGGCGTCCCTCGAATTCCGATTGGCTGATAGGATTCTATCAGCCAATCGGAATTAAGGTAGGAATTTTCTGATTGGCTGATGGAATCAGCCAATCAGAATCAAGTTCAATCCGATTGGCCAATCCCATCAGCCAATCAGATTGAGCTCGCATTCTATTGGCTGATCGGAACAGCCAATAGAATGCGAGCTCAATCTGATTGGCTGATTGGATCAGCCAATAGGATTGAACTTAAATCTGATTGGCTGATTTAAGGGGGGTTTGGGTTAGATTAGGGGTATGTGGGTGGTGGGTTGTAATGTTGGGGGGGGGGGGTATTGTATTTATTCTTTTACAGGCAAAAGAGCTGAAATTCTTGGGGCATGCCTGTTTAATTAATTTATTGATAGTGTAGTGTTAGGTTAATTGTAGGTAATTGTAGGTAGTTTATTTAATTATTTTATTGATAGGGTAGTGTTAGGTTTAATTATAACTTAGGTTAGGATTTATTTTACAGGTAAATTTGTTATTATTTTAACTAGGTAACTATTAAATAGTTCTTAACTATTTAATAGCTATTGTACCTGGTTAAAATAATTACAAAGTTGCCTGTAAAATAAATATTAATCCTAAAATAGCTATAATATAATTATAATTTATATTGTAGCTATATTAGGATTTATTTTACAGGTAAGTATTTAGCTTTAAATAGGAATAAGTTATTTAATAAGAGTTAATTTATTTCGTTAGATAAAAATTATATTTAACTTAGGGGGGTGTTAGTGTTAGGGTTAGACTTAGCTTTAGGGGTTAATCCATTTATTAGAATAGCGGTGAGCTCCGATCGGAAGTTTAGGGGTTAATAATTGAAGGTAGGTGTCGGCGATGTTAGGGAGGGCAGATTAGGGGTTAATACTATTTATGATAGGGTTAGTGAGGCGGATTAGGGGTTAATAACTTTATTATAGTAGCGCTCAGGTCCGCTCGGCAGATTAGGGGTTAATAAGTGTAGGCAGGTGTCGGCGACGTTGAGGGGGGCAGATTAGGGGTTAATAAATATAATATAGGGGTCGGCGGTGTTAGGGGCAGCAGATTAGGGGTACATAGGGATAACGTAGGTGGCGGCGATTTGCGGTCGGAAGATTAGGGGTTAATTATTGTAAGTAGCTGGCGGCGACGTTGTGGGGGGCAGGTTAGGGGTTAATAAATATAATACAGGGGTCGGCGGGGTTAGGGGCAGCAGATTAGGGGTACATAAATATAACGTAGGTGGCGGTCGGCAGATTAGGGGTTAAAAATTTTAATCGAGTGGCGGCAGTGTGGGGGGACCTCGGTTTAGGGGTACATAGGTAGTTTATGGGTGTTAGTGTACTTTAGAGCACAGTAGTTAAGAGCTTTATGAACCGGCGTTAGCCCAGAAAGCTCTTAACTACTGACTTTTTTCTGCGGCTGGAGTTTTGTCGTTAGAATTCTAACGCTCACTTCAGACACGACTCTAAATACCGGAGTTAGAAAGATCCCATTGAAAAGATAGGATACCCAATTGGTAGTTAAGAGCTTTATAAACCGGCGTTAGCCAGAAAGCTCTTAACTCCTGCTATTTTCAGGCGGCTGGAATCTTGTCGTTAGAGCTCTAACGCTCACTGCAGAAACGACTCTAAATACCAGCGTTAGAAAGATCCCATTGAAAAGATAGGCTACGCAAATGGCGTAGGGGGATCTGCGGTATGGAAAAGTCGCGGCTGAAAAGTGAGCGTTAGACCCTTTAATCACTGACTCCAAATACCAGCGGGCGCCCAAAACCAGCGTTAGGAGCCTCTAACGCTGGTTTTGACGGCTACCGCCGAACTCTAAATCTAGGCCTATGGAAATAATAGACACTGCTCACTGCATATGCGGTAGACATACTCATGAGCCTAGCTTCAATATGTGTGTTCCTTTTCATAGCAATTGTAACGTTTATTAGCTTCATGGCATGATGTCAGTGGATTGTGTTCATTGCATATGCAACTCTTATGTTTAATCCTGTTTAATTGGAATGTACTTTCATTATGTTGTAATACTATGTTTGGCCGCCAAAACTATACCTCAATAAAATAAAAGTATAAAAAAAAAAAAAAAAATATTGAGAAAGAATAAATTATTTTTGAAAAATATTTCACAAATATTATAAAAAATGAATTTATAGTCTTGCTAGATTTAGCTATAGGTTTCAGAAATACTTGCTGAACACAATAAGGGGCCTATTTATCAACCCGCCAACTGTGCTGCATTCGCCGGCACTTATACGCTCGCCTGCCATCGCCTAACATCACTGCTGCGGACCTGAATATGCTCTCCATATTTAACAAAAAAGCTGTCAAAAAGCCGCGCACCAAGTACGGGGCGATGAGCAGCGGACTGTTGTTAACTAACAGTCATCGATCTTGCTGCTCTTCGGCTTTTTCCCAGCTTTATTTGTATACTGTCACTAAACACCCACACTATAATAAACTGTTTAACTCCTATACCGCCGCTCCGGGACCCCGCCGCAACTAAATAAACGTATTAACCCCTAAACCACCGCTCCAGGAGCCCACCGCCACTCTAATAAACTTATTAACCCCTATTCCTCCACTCCCGGAGCCCACCGCCACCTACATTATACTTATTAACCCCTAATCTGCTGCCCCCTACACCGCCGCCACCTACATAAAGTTATTAACCCCTATCCTGCCGCTCCCGGAGCCCACCGCAACCAAATAAATGTATTAACCCCTAAACCCGCCAGACCCAACATCGCCATAAACTAAATTAACCTATTAACCCCTAAACCTAACAACTCGCTAACTTTATATTAAATATGAACTCATCCGTATCTTATAATAAATTTAAACTTACCTTTAAAATTACATTAAACTATATTAAAGGGACAGTCTACACCTATATTAACGTTAGCCCATACCTTAGATTGTGTTCCGATTGTCATAACTCACCCCTTCAACCCCAATGAGTCTGCTTCAAAAACGGAGTTATTCAAAATCAAAAGTTTGATTTCAATCGTTACAAATGGCCGACAAACTCCGCCCAATCCCTTCTCCTCCTACCTTGAACTCGTCTTCTCTTTGTAGCTCATACTCATGCACGTAGCAGCCACTGACGTAATTACCGTCTAAACACGCATGAGCACCTTTACGGAAGTGAGTAAACGGAAGTCCGTCTGCACAGCTGGCAATTAACCAAACCTATGGTTGTGTGCAAATTGAAAATATGCTTTTGTTCCAGATTTTTTGTTCCTCTGCTGGTGCGCATGCGCGAAACAACGAAAGCGCAAGACCGATTTTTAATCAGTGATCAACTTTTGATTGTAGTGTTTGATTGGAGACAGTCTGTGATGTAGTTTATAGGCAGAACTGGTCGGCCAATTGTAAGATTGAAATCAAACTTTTGATTTCGAATAACTCCGTTTTTGAAGCAGACTCATTGGGGTTGAAGGGGTGAGTTATGACAATCGGAACACAATCTAAGGTATGGGCTAACGTAAATATAGGTGTAGACTGTCCCTTTAAACTATTAATTAATCTACCCTAACTATTATAATAAAATTACATTAAACTATATTAAATTAATAATTAACCTACCCTAACTATTATAATAAAATTACATTAAACTTTATTAAATTAATGATTAATCTACATTAAAAAATTACAAAGTTACAAAAAACTAAGTTACAAAAAAATAACAAACTCTAAGTTACACAAAAAAATAAACACTAAGGCCTAGATTTAGAGTTTGGCGGTAGCCGTGAAAACCAGCGTTAGAGGCTCCTAACGCTGGTTTTAGGCTACCGCCGGTATTTGGAGTCAGTCAGGAAAGGGTCTAAAGCTCACTTTTCAGCCGCGACTTTTCTATACCGCAGATCCCCTTACATCAATTGGGTATCCTATCTTTTCAATGGGATCTTTCTAACTCCGGTATTTAGAGTCGTGTCTGAAGTGAGCGTTAGAATTCTAACGACAAAACTCCAGCCGCAGAAAAAAGTCAGTAGTTAAGAGCTTTCTGGGCTAACGCCGGTTCATAAAGCTCTTAACTACTGTGCTCTAAAGTACACTAACACCCATAAACTACCTATGTACCCCTAAACCGAGGTCTCCCCACATCGCCGCCACTCGATTACATTTTTTTAACCCCTAATCTGCCGACCGCCACCTACGTTATACTTATGTACCCCTAATGTGCTGCCCCTAACACCGCCGACCCCTATATTATATTTATTAACCCCTAACCTGCCCCCCACAACGTCGCCGCCAGCTACCTACAATAATTAACCCCTAATCTGCAGACCGCCATCTACGTTATACTTATGTACCCCTAATCTGCTGCCCCTAACACCGCCGACCCCTATATTATATTTATTAACCCCTAATCTGCCCCCCTCAACGTCGCCTCCACCTGCCTACACTTATTAACCCCTAATCTGCCGAGCGGACCGCACCGCTACTATAATAAAGTTATTAACCCCTAATCCGCCTCACTCCCGCCTCAATAACCCTATAATAAATAGTATTAACCCCTAAACTGCCCTCCCTAACATCGCCAACACCTAACTTCAATTATTAACCCCTAATCTGCCGACCGAATCTCGTCGCTACTGTAATAAATGGATTAACCCCTAAAGCTAAGTCTAACCCTAACCCTAACACCCCCCTAAGTTAAATATAATTTAAATCTAACGAAATAAATTACCTCTTATTAAATAAATTATTCCTATTTAAAGCTAAATACTTACCTGTAAAATAAACCCTAATATAGCTACAATATAAATTATAATTATATTATAGCTATTTTAGGATTTATATTTATTTTACAGGTAACTTTGTATTGATTTTAACCAGGTACAAGAGCTATTAAATAGTTAAGAACTATTTAATAGCTAAAATAGTTAAAATAATTACAAAATTACCTGTAAAATAAATCCTAACCTAAGATCGGAACAGTCAATAGAATGCAAGCTCAATCTGATTGGCTGATCGGATCAGCCAATCGGATTGAACTTGATTCTGATTGGCTGATTCCATCAGCCAATCAGAATTTTCCTACCTTAATTCCGATTGGCTGATAGAATCCTATCAGCCAATCGGAATTCGAGGGACGCCATCTTGGATGACGTCCCTTAAAGGAACCGTCATTCTTCAGTTGGACGTCGTCGGAAGAAGATGGGTCCGCGCTGGAGGTCTTCACGATGGAGCCGGTCCTCATCGGATGAAGATAGAAGATGCCGCTTGGAAGATGGTTGCCGGTCCGGATCTACTCTTCTTCCCGGATAGGATGAAGACTTTGGACCCTCTTCTGGACTTCTTCAGCCGTCGGATGATGGATGTCTAGCACCCGCTTGGGCTTGGATGAAGATTTTGGAGCCAGGACGGATCGGTGATACCCGGTGAGGTGAAGATAAGGTAGGAAGATCTTCAGGGGCTTAGTGTTAGGTTTATTTAAGGGGGGTTTGGGTTAGATTAGGGGTATGTGGGTGGTGGGTTGTAATGTTGGGGGGGGGGTATTGTATGTGTTTTTTTACAGGCAAAAGAGCTGAATTTCTTGGGGCATGCCCCGCAAAGGGCCCTGTTCAGGGCTGGTAAGGTAAAAGAGCTTTGAACTTTTGTAATTTAGAATAGGGTAGGGCATTTTTTTATTTTGTGGGGCTTTGTTATTTTATTAGGGGGCTTAGAGTAGGTGTAATTAGTTTAAAATTGTTGTAATATTTTTCTAATGTTTATAAATATTTTTTATTTTTTGTAACTTAGTTCTTTTTTATTTTTTTGTACTTTAGTTAGTTTATTTAATTGTATTTATTTGTAGATATTGTATTTAATTCATTTATTGATAGTGTAGTGTTAGGTTTAATTGTAGATAATTGTAGGTATTGTATTTAATTAATTTATTGATAGTCTAGTGTTAGGTTTAATTGTAACTTAGGTTAGGATTTATTTTACAGGTAATTTTGTAATTATTTTAACTATTTTAGCTATTAAATAGTTCTTAACTATTTAATAGCTATTGTACCTGGTTAAAATAAATACAAAGTTACCTGTAAAATAAATATAAATCCTAAAATAGCTATAATATAATTATAATTTATATTGTAGCTATATTAGGATGTATTTTGCAGGTAAGTATTTAGCTTTAAATAGGAATAATTTATTTAATAAGAGTTAATTAATTTTGTTAGATTTAAATTATATTTAAGTTAGGGGGTGTTAGTGTTAGGGTTAGACTTAGCTTTAGGGGTTAATACATTTATTAGAATAGCGGTGAGCTCCAGTCGGCAGATTAGGGGTTAATGTTTGAAGTTAGGTGTTGGCGATGTTAGGGAGGGCAGATTAGGGGTTAATACTATTTATTATAGGGTTAGTGAGGTGGATTAGGGGTTAATAACTTTATTATAATAGCGGTGCGGTCCGCTTGGCAAATTAGGGGTTAATAAGTGTAGGCAGGTGGAGGGGACGTTGTGGGGGGTAGATTAGGGGTTAATAAATATAATATAGGGGTCGGCAATGTTAGGGACAGCAGATTAGGGGTACATAGGGATAATGTAAGTAGCGGCGGTTTACGGAGCGGCAGATTAGGGGTTAAAAATAATATGCAGGGGTCAGCGATAGCGGGGGCGGCAGATTAGGGGTTAATAAATGTAAGGTTAGGGGTGTTTAGACTCGGGGTACATGTTAGAGTGTTAGGTGCAGACGTAGGAAGTGTTTCCCCATAGCAAACAATGGGGCTGCGTTAGGAGCTGAACGCGGCTTTTTTGCAGGTGTTAGGTTTTTTTTCAGCTCAAACAGCCCCATTGTTTTCTATGGGGGAATTGTGCACGAGCACGTTTTTGAAGCTGGCCGCGTCCGTAAGCAACTCTGGTATCGAGAGTTGCAGTGGCGTTAAATATGCCTGTACGCTCCCTTTTTGGAGCCTAACGCAGCCATTCTGTGAACTCTCAATACCAGAGGTATTTAAAAGGTGCGACCAGAAAAAAGCCAGCGTTAGCTACGCGGGTCGTTACCGAAAAAACTCTAAATCTAGGCCTAAGTTACAAAAAAGAAAAAAAGAAATGATCAAAGCTTTAAACTAATTACACCTAATCTAAGAGCCCTATGAAAATAAAAAAGCCCCCCCAAAATAAAAAAACCCTAGCCTACAATAAACTACAAATAGCCCTTAAAGGACCTTTTGCTGGGCATTGCCCTAAAGTAATCAGCTCTTTTACCTGTAAAAAACAATACAAAAGTAGAATGCAAGCTCAATTGTATTGGCTGATTGGATCAGCCAATAGGATTGAAGTTCAATCCTATTGGCTGATTGCAACAGCCAATAGGATTTTTTCAACCTTAATTCCGATTGGCTGATAGAATTCTATCAGCCAATCGGAATCTAAGGGACGCCATCTTGGATAACGTCATTTAAAGGAACCTTCATTCGTCGTTAGTCCGTCGGAAGAAGAGGATGCTCCGCGTCGGATGTCTTGAAGATGGACCCGCTCCGCGCCGGATGGATGAAGATAGAAGATGCTGTCTGGGTGAAGACTTCTGCGGGCTTGGATGAAGACTTCGGCCGGCTTCTTGGAGGACTTCTTGCCGCTTCGATGAAGACTTCTCCCGGCTTCTTGGAGGATGGATGTCGGATCTTCAAAACTGTAAGTCGATCTTCAGGGGTTAGTGTTATTATTATTATTATTATCATTTATTTGTATAGCGCCGCCAAATTCCGTAGCGCTGGTGTTAGGATTTTTTAAGGGTTTATTGGGTGGGTTTTATTTTTAGATTAGGGTTTGGGGCTGCAAAAGAGCTAAATGCCCTTTTAAGGGCAATGCCCATCCAAATGCCCTTTTCAGGGCAATGGGGAGCTTAGATTTTTTGTAGTTAGGGTTTTATTTGGGGGGTATGTTGTGTGGGGGGAAGGTTTTACTGTTGGGGGGTATTTGTATTTTTTTTACAGGTAAAAGAGCTGATTACTTTGGGGCAATGTCCCGCAAAAGGCCCTTTTAAGGGCTATTTGTAGTTTATTGTAGGCTAGGGTTTTAATTTTATTTTGGGGGGCTTTTTTATTTTCATAGGACCCTTAGATTAGGTGTAATTAGTTTAAAGCTTTGATAATTTCTTTTTTATTTTTTGTAACTTAGTATCTATTTTTGTGTAACTTAGTGTTTGTTATTTTTTTAAAAGTGTTTAAATATATAATATATTTAATTTAATTTGTAGTTTAAGGTAATTTTATTATAAATGTTAGGGTAGGTTAATTATTAATTTAATATAGTTTAATGTAATGTTAGTATAATAGTTAGGGTAGGTTAATTATTAATTTAATATAGTTTAATGTAATTGTAGGATAATAGTTAGGGTAGGTTAATTAATAGTTTAATATAGTTTAATTTAAATCTAAAGGTAAGTTTAAATTTATTATAAGATAGGGATGAGTTAATATTTAATGTAAGGTTAGCGGGTTGTTAGGTTTAGGGGTTAATAGTTAATTTAGTTTATGGTGATGTGGGGTGCTGGCGGTTTAGGGGTTAATAGGTTTAGTAAGTGCTAGTGATGTGGGAGGCCAGGGGTTTAGGAGTTAATAACTTTATTTAGTTGCGGCGGGATAGGGGTTAATAACTTTTACTTAGGTGGGGACGGTGTTGGGGCGGCAGATTAGGGGTGTTTAGACTCGGGGTTCATGTTAGGGTGTTAGGTGTAAACGTAACTTTTATTCTCCCATAGGAATCAATGGGATATCGGGCAGCAGCAAACATGAGCTTTCACTGCTTTCAGACTCCCTTTGATTCCTATGGCATTTGCGGCCTCCAGGGCGGCGAATTGAAAACCAGGTGCGCTGGGCCGGAATAGTGGCGAGCGTACCTGGTAGAAATTTGATAACTAGCAAAAGTAGTCAGACAGTGCCGAATTTGTATTCAGAACATCTGTAGTGACGTAACCATCGATCTGTGTCGGACTGAGACCGGTGGATCGTATGTTACGTCACAAAATTCTACTTTTGCCGGTCTGTAGGCTTTGATAAAGAATCAGGCTCGCCACAATTACGCTGCGGAATTCCAGCGTATTTGCGGTTGACGGCTTGATAAATAGGCCCCTAAGTGTCAACTTTAGGAGGAGCAAAGTAAATAAACATATACGACAATAGAATAAATTCCAATATAAAAAATGCATGAATAAATTTGACCACTAAACACACACTAATAGCTGTAGGGGATGAACATTATTCTACATATAGAATATGTTATTAGACAGTATAGTAATGAGTATTTGCACAGATAGTGCTAGAGTCTCTTATCTGTTCACGATGCTAGTCCTTAAATGGATCCAAAGGTGTAAGAGTCCTCTTGAAGTTAGTATTAACTTAATGCTTTGTTCAGACAGTAGATCCTGTGTTGATCACACCAAATCTGGAGTCAGCTCTTTGCCAGGAAAACGGTCAGGATACAAACTTTCACTGTGAATAAGATCACAAAACAAAGGCGCCTCCTAGTGTGATATAGCAGATGTAAAAAGGATAAAATAAATGCCAAATGGATACTCACAATTGGAGCAGCACCCAATTGTGCTAAATGGGGCAGACTGGGAACTTGCAGTGTCCCAGCTCACTGTTGCAGCGTTAATAGCTGGTCCCCGATGTCCTCAGTGAATAAAAAATAGGCTCAGAATCTCAAATTCTTAGAGGTAACATCTTAATATCTTCCCTTTTTGGCTAATTTTATTATTATGATTCCTCAGGGGGGTATGTTGCGTATTTCCTTTATTTAAAGTTTACCTAAACAAACCTGTAATGATTTATTGGATAGAAGACAGAGCAAAAACTAAATTTTAAACGTGGAGAATGATCCCCCTATACAACCAATAATTGAAGAGGAGAGAAAACAGCCAATAACATTATTGCATTATATGTCCCAATATGCTGCTTATTTGTTTATAGCTAAATCTAACTTTCACTGTGAATAAGATCATAAAACAAAGGCGCCTCCTAGTGTGATATAGTAGATGTAAAAAGGATAAAATAAATGCCAAATGGATACTCACAAGTGGAGCAGCACCCAATTGTGCTAAATGGGGCAGACTGGGAACTTGCAGTGTCCCAGCTCACTGTTGCAGCGTTAATACCGGTGTCCCGATGTCCTCAGTGAATAAAAAATAGGCTCAGAATCTCAGTAGAAGTTAAAACCCTCCCACAATTTAATGGTATATAAAATTCAGATGCCAACCATATGTCTCTGACACATAAAAGAACAAAATGCAACGCGTTTCTCAGACTGCTGTCTGTTTCCTCAGGCTTCTGTTCACATAATGAGAGTACTGGCTTAAATATAACAAATGACCAATCCCTATCTTCTATTGGCAGGCACACCTCTCAGGTGTAAGGGAACTTAATTAGTCCCATTCAAGATACTGGGGGTGTGGTCAGCCTATTTCTAAAAATCTGACATCAAGTCAAACTCTGATACACAATTATTACAAACACATATATAGGCATCATTTAATGACAACTTTAAATAATACCCAAATGGGAGTATCATGTCAACACAATATATTTTATAATTTATATATGACCCATCAAAAATACTTCTGTTTGGAACCGTATTATATTTTGTGTTTAGATGTTAATCCTAAAATATCCTATTAATGTTCATTATTGTGCATATATCCAATCACCTTTTATTACCTTTTGATTGTAAAAAATCTCTGTCTATTCGTTATTGCTGGATAAAGCCATATAAGTTGACTTGCTGTTTAATCCATACTATATTGTATAACAATGTAAAGATTTTTTACTTACCACTGAGTTTATTATTACACTCATTATTGGACCAGGTAAAAAACAAAAAAAACAACAACAAATCAACAAATCCGCTTTTCACAGATTTATGAATTACGATGTGAAACTATCACTGAAATTAGAATACCTAGATGTTCTATGAGCGGTTTTGATAATGACGGCTCTGAGTTGCCTCTAATAACAAATGGAAGAGAGTTCTGTGTACGTCACATCAAACAGATAGAAGACCTATTAGGGCTAGTGCCGTCAAATTACAACTTAAGCACGTGACTAGTCAGATACATTCCACCCGCCCCTTCTATAGAGAGCCTATGTCTGTTGGTGCTAAAGTGACTTGCTTTTGTATGTGTGAAGCTATGTTACCTACATATAATACGCTAAATCTCCTAAAATATAGAAGATCATTATGATTCAGTGATTACTATGTGATAGATGAAATTAATATACCATCTTATTCTAGCTCATTGGTGAATGTCAAAATCTAATCAGTGTACATAATTAAAAAACAAAGTGGTGTTTAGTATGAATCAAACGGCTGTTTAATTTAATAGTGCTGAAATATATAAAAATGGTGATAAGTGATTCAGTGTATATATATTTTATACATTATGTGTTTTAATGAATATATTAAGATAAATGATCCATTAAGTGATATGTATGAGACTTATGTGCTGGTATGTGGTGAAACAAGAATATAAAAATTATAAATGTGTAACTTTCTAAAATATAATACTAATAGGAGCAATTAGTGTATCTAAAATATTATTAATCTAATAATATTTGTGTTGTGTGAATGTGTAGACATGAAGAAGTATGGTTTATATAATATGTATACATTTCATAGAATGTACCAATATAGACTATAGGAGTGCAATGTAGCCATGTCTATCCTATTATATAAAAAGCCAAGTGTCTCCCCCCTATTTTTTATTCACTGAGGACATCGGGACACCGGTATTAATGCTGCAACAGTGAGCTGGGACACTGCAAGTTCCCAGTCTGCCCCATTTAGCACAATTGGGTGCTGCTCCACTTGTGAGTATCCATTTGGCATTTATTTTATCCTTTTTACATCTACTATATCACACTAGGAGGCGCCTTTGTTTTATGATCTTATTCACAGTGAAAGTTAGATTTAGCTATAAACAAATAAGCAGCATCTTGGGACATATAATGCAATAATGTTATTGGCTGTATTCTCTCCTCTTCAATTATTGGTTGTATAGGGGGATCATTCTCCACGTTTAAAATTTAGTTTTTGCTCTGTCTTCTATCCAATAAATCATTTCAGGTTTGTTTAGGTAAACTTTAAATAAAGGAAATACGCAACATACCCCCCTGAGGAATCATAATAATAAAATTAGCCAAAAAGGGAAGATATTAAGATGTTACCTCTATGAATTTTCCGTCAAATAATACATTAATAAATTAATTACAAACAGGAAAATCTAAAAACTCACATACCCCAGGGTGCATAATAAAATAAAATCTTTTAGAAAAAAAATATAACAAAATCAATGTATCCAAAACCATCAATAAAAAAAAAACAAGAATCAAATCCTATTGGATATAAAAACCTAAAGTGACGGGGGGCAGAGCTTGGACATGCAGGGAGATGGCCGGCTGAATCATCAGCTCCTAGGCCCCACTACCCAGACTCTATAAAATTAGCCTAATAGAATAATAATACTTGCGCCAAAAAGGCACCATATGGTGCAGAGATAACAGGGGCCAGCCTCGCATAACATATTACCCCCACCGTAATTGGCAAAGGGAGCTCCCGGAACATAGAAGCAGACTGCATCTGAGGCCAAACCGCAACAGCGCAGTTGGGTAGAGTGCACAGTCTGAAGACAAACAGACCCAGCAGCCATCTACCAGCACTGCCCCACGAGCGAGATCGGCACACCAGGCCATCTCTACACACAAGCATTTGCCGGAAGGCAAGTGTGTAAAGAGACAGCACGGCACCCGGAGGCAGAGATTCAAGTGCAGCTGGGCCACTAAACCTTGCAGACAGCACGAGGTGCGACACAATAGGAATTGTGACAGGGGGTGAAGCCTCATAGACACAAAACGGTCCAGGGGACCTATTTTAATAATACAAAAAGAAAAAGAAAAAAACAATACAAAAAACACCTTAATATACATAGATAGATAAGGGGCAACAGAAAACGGTGAAACTAAAGAGAAAAACTACCATTTACCCCCAACACTGGTCATGCCAGGCCGCAGGTCAAATAAGCCTGAGAAACATTCTAAGCCTATACAGCAGTATTGAAAATCTCAAGAATTGACCAGCAGTGCCCAGAAAATGGAACCTACAAAAAACACAGAACAAACAAACAAACAGCAACCACTCCCCATGCCAAGCACACCCCAAATCCTGACAAAGGAGGACATTAACTCTTTATGTACGAAAGAAGATATTAAAGAAATAGTAGGGGAGGTCAACAGCTGGTATGGGGAGCTAAAAAAGGACATATCAAAGGTAAACAGCAGAGTTTCAGCTCTAGAAGAACACCACAATACTACAAGCAATGATGTACAACACATATCAAAAATGGTATATGATCAGCAAGAAACCATACACCACTTGCTGGAAAAAGTAGAAGACCTAGACAATAGGGGCAGGCGTAATAATTTTCGCATACGCTGCATTCCAGAATCAGTACAACCGTCCGCTATAGAGGGCTGCCTACAAGATCTGTTCAGAACAATAAAAGGCACTAACAGCGCACCAAATGTTAAAATAGAAAGAGCACACAGAGCATTGAGAACCAAGCCTCCGCCTAAGGCCCCCCCCACCCGAGATATAATTCTGAAACTGCTTAATTTCAAAGATAAAGAAAACATCCTCCTCCACGCGAAGCAAAAACAGAAGATCACGCATGCAGGCAATCACATACAGGTCTTCACGGATCTGAGCCCTACTACGCTGCAGAAAAGAAGAAACCTGCACTTTATCACATCAGCCCTCAGGGAACAGGACATCCCATACAGATGGGGCTTCCCAGTAAGCGTTATAGCCATGAGGGGGGGCGCCACTGCTGTGTATAAGAACCTGGACGATCTACCTAATTTCAATGAAGCATTAAAGATCAGCATACCAGACCCGGTAGAAGAACATCTCAACATGAAAGACCAACGCACAACAAACAACAGACTGAGAGGCCAGTAAAGAAGCTCACCGAGACCTCACACTAATACAGACTCTCAAGATATGGATCCCACAGATAAATGACTTTACACCCAGGTTGGGCTGGACTAATATTTCAGTCACTAAATCAAGGCTACAGGTCGTATGACAATCTTATCTACTTTAATAACATTTTAATAATAGTCTGGGGTGGGGATACTGCCCTTAGAAAAACACTTACTGTTATTGTAATAGTATTTGCATAGTGTTGCATGCACACCATGCAGATCATTTCATACGCCAAAGCTAACAATATCCCGATGGTAATAACATCCACAGACGCTGAAAAAGCATTTGATAGGGTAAATTGGCAATTCCTAAAAGCAATCATGCAAAAAATGAAATTTGGCAATAGATTTTTGGATCAGGTCTTCTCTCTGTACACACACCCCACAGCCAAAGTTAAGGTAGATGGCCTATTATCAGACAGATTTCGTATAGGGAATGGGACAAGACAGGGGTGCCCACTTTCCCCTGTGCTCTTCGCGCTGACGATAGAGTCACTGGCACAGAAAATTAGGAAACAACAAACGGGTAACAGGCGTTTCTGTAGGAAATACAGAATACAAACTTGCACTATACGCGGACGATGTCCTACTTACACTGACCAAAGCAGAAACGACCTTACCAGAGGCACTAGAAATATTCCGGGAATTTGGACAAGTGTCCAACTTTCTAGTCAATACCACCAAATCTGAAATGATAAATATAACATATAATGAGGAGACATTAAACCAGCTAATACCCGACTGCCCTTTAAAGAGACAAAATTCGAAACTCAAATACTTAGGCATATACCTCGCCACGGACCCAAAGATAGTATTTCAGGCCAATTATAAAAATTTTTAAGAGACCCTAACAGCAGATCTCTCTAGTTGGAGAAATAAACCCATTTTGTGGGCCGGCAGAATAAATGTCATTAAGATGAATGTCCTCCCTAGAATACTGTACCTACTGCAGACAATACCTACACCTCTCCCTCTTAACTATCTAAACCGGATACAGTCACTAACAATTCATATGGCAGGGAATTAGACCACGAATAGCGAAGCAAACAATGTATCTACCCAAAGAAAGAGGAGGGTTGGGGGTTCCCAATATACAATTATAAAAGATAGCTATAGCCCTTCACAGACTGATGGACTGGTGCACTAATAACGCACATAAACAATGGGTACAACTTGACAGACACATCCTTGGCCTAAACAATGCTGGGATAGCAGCTTGGATCACCCAAAGACAGAGACCAGAGGTAATCTATAAATACCCAATCTTATCAGAATTTTTCGTGACATGGGATAAGCTGATGGCCACATCCACGAATATATCAAACATGCTCTCCCCAATGTTACCCATATGTAATAATAACACATTACCCTGGAACTATAAAGACACATATACAGAACATGGTAACCATATCAAACACAAGGTCATTGCTGTGTTTCTCCAAGACAGAAAAGTTAGGACATTAGAAGATATTATAGAAAACCATCCCAACATAGGATTGAGTTGGTATACATATACACAGATGCGACACTACATAGACACTCACCCCCAGAAACAACAACTAATGAGACAGCTATCACCATTTGAAAACCTATGTTGCCAAAACAACACCCCAACCATGCAATATCCACACTATACAAACAATTGATAACAGAAAATGGACACCAGCTACCATCATACACCAAAGCATGGGAGTTAGAAATGGGAATTAACATTGAACCGAAAGAATGGCAAAGAGCCTTCCTAACCACTAAAAAATCATCTATATCTACTAGAATACTAGAGACAAATTATAAATTCCTTACGAGATGGTACCTCACCCCCAGTAGATTACATAAGATATACAAGATAGCAAGCAATATGTGCTGGAGAGGGTGTGGTGAAGTAGGGAACCCCACACATATATGGTGGAAATGTGATAGACTGGATACATACTGGATAGAGATAATAAAACAAATGTCAGACATAATAGGGACACAGATACCCAACAATCCGCTAATCCTCTTTTATATGGCACTTCCCAAGATATCTGATAGCATAACAAACACACTGCTGATATTGCTCATCAACGGTGCTAAAAAATTGATCCCAAAATATTGGAAATCCACCACTGTGCCCACGGCGTCGGAGTGGAGAGCGCAGGTTGAAAATCTAATATTGATGGAGAGATACCATCATCTCAGAACAGGCACCTTAGCAACTTATGAACTAATGGTAGACAAGTGGAAACAATACACTGCTAGAACACAACATGCAGACACCTGAAGATCAAACACACACTGAGGCGCAATACTCACAACACGCAGAGAAAACCATCTACTTCCACACCTTAATATTGACACGCTTCTTTTTCACATTTTTCTTTTTCTATATTAACAAGTCCATATAATTTTCCTTTTCATAATCTGAAATGATTTTGTGGTGACCCTACTATCACCTTTATTTTACATTTACTCAAAACCCAATAGAAGTCGACCTTGTTTCAGCAGAGGTTAAAGCCGAAGTTAATGGAAACCAGATAACAACCACCAAGACTAATGAAGGCTCCATAATACATGAGCAATACGTGAAAATCATCTATAGAGGATTTTATTGATGTGGTGCATCTTTTTATAACAGAAACAGAGTCTAAAATGTATACTTAAAGGGACAGTCTACCATAGAATTTTTATTGTTTTAAAAGATAGATAATCCCTTTATTACCCATTCCCCAGTTTTGCACAACCAACACAGTTATATTAATATACTTTTTACCTCTGTGATTACCTTGTATTTAGGAACCTTCTTCCAGCCCCCTGATCACATGACTGTGACTGTTTATTATCTATTGTCTTAAATTTAGCATTGGTTTGTGCTAAATCTTAAATAACCCCCTGTGCCTGAACACAGTGTTATCTATATGGCCCACGTGTACTTTCTGTCTCTTTGTGTTGAAAAGAGATTTAAAAAGAATGTGATAAGAGGCAGCCCTCAAAGGCTTAGAAATTAGCATATGAGCCTACCTATGTTTAGTTTAAACTAAGAATACCAAGAGAACAAAGCAAATTTGTTGATAAAAGTAAATTGGAAAGTTGATTAAAATTAAAAGTCTTATCTGAATAATGAAAGTTTAATTTATACTAGACTGTCCCTTTAACTATGTTGTATAGCTACTAGCTGTTGCAATGCACTATTAAATGAACATAATCTGTTGAAGACTACATTATAAAATGCTCCCGCAAAACAAACAGTTATGTATCGATAATGATGTATACCATTTTGTTTTCAGTTTTGTTGTGAAACCTTACTTTATCTCAATAAAGCTCTTTTGAAAACTTAAAAAAAAAAAAAAAAATTAAAGTGACAGTCAAGTCCAAAAAACCCTTTCATGTTTCAAATAGGGCATGTCATTTTAAATAACTTTCCAATTTACTTTTATCACCAATTTTGCTTTGTTCTCTTGGTATTCTTAGTTGAAAGCTTGAAAGCTAAACCTAGGAAGGCTCATATGATCATTTCTAAGCCCTTGAAGGCCGCCTCCTATCACATGATTTTTATTTGCTTTTCACAACAGGGGAAAGCTAGTTTATGTAAACCATATAGATAACATTGTGATCACGCTTGTGGAGTGTGGCAGACACTGCACTAATTGGCTAAAATGAAAGTCAATAGATAATAAATAAAATGTCATGTGATCAGGGGGCTGTCGGAAGATGCTTAGATACAAGTTAAGCGATTATCTATCTTTTAAAACAACAAAAATTCTGGTGTACACTGTCCCTTTAATTATTAAAATTCATCCAAAGTTCATATAAAAGTTCATATAGGATCAAAACTAAACTAATCAACTTGATATGGTAAAAATATATTTATGATAAATTATCCCCAAGATAAGCTCAGCAATGTGCATATAGCCATATGGAGTTAGCAACTGTGGGCAAGATTACATATGCGGCGTCACCCGCAAAAGCTGGTGATGTCGGTTTTTACGCGGTTTTGGTATCACATATACAGCGCCGCAATTTTTACTCAAGCAGCAATTTTTACTCCCGTAAGCTAACATAGAATCGTGTCACAAATCGGTATCACATATTCAGCGCAAGAAATTTTACTCCATTTTCACCTCGCCACACATAGGCAGGCGCAGCAAGCCTGGCGATGAGTATCACCTAGATCACGAGTTTTGCGTTCGCGTTTTAATTCTGAAAAAAGTTAATTTTCATTGTTAAAACAGCAACGAAGCCATTACAAGTCTTGTCGGTATAGCTGTACCGCAAGCCTTTTAGCCTGTAACGCAACGTCAGTCCCGCACTTGTAAAAATTACGTTTTTTCATGCGTCTTCCATAGTGAAACCATCACGAGTTTTGCGGTGAGGCTAAAAAGCTTGCATTCCAGTCTATACCAACAAGATCCATACCGCCATTTGAGAGCAGTAGTTATGAGTTTTACGCAACAAAACTGTTACATAAAACTCATAACTAAACTGTTACAAAGTACACTCTCCCCAACATCATCACCACTATAATAAAGTTGTTAACCCCTAAACCGCCGCCCTCCCGCATCGCAAACACTATTTAAATATTATTAACCCCTAATCTGCCCCAACTATACTAAAGTTATTAACCCCTATTCCGCCGCTCCCCGACACCGCCGCAACTATAATAAACCTATTAACCCCTAAACCGCAAGCCCCCCACAACGAAATATACGAAATTAAACTATTAACCCCTAAACCCAAAGCCCCACCATCGCAGTAAACTAATTTAAAATAGTAACCCATAAACCTAACACCCCCTAACTTTATATTAAAATTACAATTTCCCTATCTTAAATTAAATTAAAACTTACCTGTCAAATTAAAAAAACTAAGTTTAAACTAACAATTAAACTAATATAACTATTAAACTAAAATTAAACTAACTACCAATTAAAGAAAACTAAAATACACATTAAAAAAATCCTAACACTACTATAAAAATTACAAAGGATCTAATACAAAATATAACAAACACTAAATTACGAAAAATAACAAACAAAATTATCAAAAATAAAAAATAATTACACCTAATCTAATAGCCCTATAAATTTAAAAAAGCCCACCTAAAATAAAAAAATCCTAGCCTACAATAAACTACCAATAGCCCTTAAAAGGGCCTTTTGTAGGGCATTGCCCTAAATTAAACAGCTCTTTTACCTGAAAAAAAATACAAAAGACCCCCCAACAGTAAAACCCACCACCCAACCAACCCCCTCAAAATAAAAAAAACTAACTCTAACAAAAACCTAAGCTACCCATTGCCCTGAAAAGGGCATTTGTATGGGCATTGCCCTTTAAAGGGCATTAAGCTCTTTTGCATTGCCCTGAAAAAGGCATTTAGATCTTTTAAGAAAAGCCCTAACCCTAAACTAGAAAAAAACCCACCCAAAAAGTTTAAAAAATCCTAACACTAACCCCCCAATGATCCACTTACAGTTTCTAAAGTCTGGACATCCAGGCGGCGAAAAGTCTTCATCCAGGTGGCGAGGTCTTCACCCATACAGGGTCCATCCAGGAGACATCCAGCGCGGAGCACCCTCTTCATACAGTTGCCGCCGTATACTGAATTTCAATGCAAGGGAGCCTTTTCAAAATGGCATCCCTTGGATTCCTATTGGCTAATTTGATTTTGGAAATTCAAATCAGCCAATAGGATGAGAGCTACTGAGATTCTATTGGCTGGGAAGAAGATAGAAGACGCCGCCAGGAAGAAGATAGAAGATCCCGTCTGGATGAAGATGGAGCCGCCTGGATGAAGATGGAGCCACCGGGATGAAGATCCTTAAAGCGGGACTTCAGCAACTGTGAGTAGCTAAAGAGGGGTTAGTGTTTTTTTAAATTTTTTTTTGGGTGTTTTCTTTTTTAGATTAGGGGTCAGGCATTTCTTAAAAGAGCTAAATACATACAAATGCCCTTTTCAGGGCAATGGGTAGATTAAGTTTTTTTAGATATTTTTTTTTATTTTGTGCGTTGGGGGGGGTGGGGGTTTGTAATGTTAGTGGGTCTTTGCATTTTTTATTTTAGAAAAAAAGCTGATTTCTTTAGGGCAATGCCCTACAAAAGGCCTTTTTAAGGGCTATTGGTAGTTTATTATAGTTTAGGTTTTTTATTTTGGGTGATTTTTTTTTTTAATTGGGTATTAGAATAGAAATAATTTTTATTGTTTTGGATAATTCGTTTGTTATTTTGTGTAATGTTTTATTTTATTTTGGGGTGTTGTTTAAGGGCAATGCCCATATAAATGCCCTTTTCAAGGCAATGGGTAGAATAGGTTTTACTTTATTTTTATTTTGTGCGTTTGGGGGGTGGGGGTTTGTATACTGTTAAGGGGCGTTTGTTTTTCTTTTGTAGAAATAGAGCTGATTTCTTTAGGGCAATGCCCTACAAAGGGCCCCTTTAAGGTCCCACAAAAGACCCTTTTAAGGGTCCTTGGTAGTCTATTATACTGTAGATTAGGGTTTTTTATTTTGGGGTGTTTTTTTTTTTTTTTTTTTTAAAGAGTATTGAATAGGAATACTTTTTATTATTTTGGATAATTTCGTTTGTTATTTTTTGTAATGGTAAGTTTTTTTTATTTTTTTTTAATTTTTTATTTTTTTAGTTTTTTGTAATGTTAGTTTTTAGTGTAAGGCAGCTTAGGTTTTATTTCACAGGTAAGTTTGTAATTATTTTAACTAGGTAGTTAGTAAATAGTTTATAACTATTTACTAACTAGTCTACCTAGTTAAAAAAAATATAAACTTACCTGTGAAATAAAAATAAAACCTAAGCTAGCTAGTTATATTGTGGCTAGCTTTAGGTTTTGTTTCACAGGTATGTATTTAGTTTTAAATAGGTATTATTTAGCTAATAATTGTAACTTTAATTTAGCTCTAATTTAATTATGATAAAATTAGGCGGTGTTAGGGTTACGGTCAGGGGTTAATATAGTTTAATTTAGGTTGTTGTGATGTGGGGGGCTGGTGGTTTAGGGGTTAATAGGTTTATTTAGTGGTAGTGATGTGGGAGGCCAGAGGTTTAGGGGTTAATATTTTTATTTAGTGGAGGTTAATATATTTATTATAGTGTGGGCTATGTTGGGGTGCAGGGGAATACGGGTTAATACCTTTAGTATAGTGTCAGCGTTATTGGGAGCGGCAGATTAGGGGTTAATAGATTTATTTAGGTGGCGGCGATATCAGGAGTGACAGGTTAGGGGCTAATAACATTATGTAGGTGTTGGCGATGTCGGGGGCAGCAGATTAGGGGTGTTTAGACGTGGGCTTTATGTTAGGGTTTAAGCATAACTTTTTTTTCTCCATAGACATCAATGTGGCTGCGTTACGGAGCTTTTCAGTCCACGATTCCAGGTGTTAGTTTTTTTTCTAACCTGCTCTCCCCATTGATGGCTATAAATCATATACTTGTCTAAATATATGTATGTGTATATATATATATATATATATATATATATATATATATATTTATATACACACATATGCATATATGTGTACACACGTGTATACACAAATAAACATATATATACACAGACATATATACAGTGTATATATATATATATATATATATATATATATATATATATATATATATATATATATATATATAAACTTTGGAGCCCTTTCCACTCAAATACTTGAAAAAACAAAAATATTTTTTATTGGATATTAATATGAATTATGAGATGAGACAAGAGGGGCGCCTCATGTGTATATCAGTATACTAGACAATATAAGAACATGGACAGCCAAATGGCTACTCACATTTGGTCCAAGTACACTTATGTACTGGTAGGTGCATGCTGGTAACTTGTGGTGTACCAGTTAACCCTCTCCAGGTGTAGATAGGTCAGTGCAGGGGGGTCCTGCCAGATTTAATGCCGGTGGATAGTCAGTGGCAGTAGATAAGACTGCTATAGAAGGTAATTGACCATAACGTGTATAAAACAAGTTTAGTTTATTAAAACAAATATTAAAATCATTAACAAGCAATGGTTACAATGCAACGCGTTTCTCAGCCCAAGTATGGGCTGTTTCATCAGGCATAGAGAACCTTCCAACTGACAATCCATTTAAACTAAGCTTGAACCAATGGTAAGCCAAACCACGTCCCTAGTGGGCGTTTCTAAGTGCATGAGTTCTTAATTGATTAATCAACAGCAGTCAAATAATAAAAACATACATGTAAAATAATACATACTATCTACGTTATATATATTATTTTTATTATGATTAATATTTTTAGATAACTGTTTAGCATAAACAGTAATCAAATTTGGATATTGGATCCTCATGTCTACACTCTAATGGTATATTTTCCTCTAATGCACAATATAGTTATTATGCACAATATAACTATCTAGTTATATTGTGCATAAGACAGTCTATAATCAATAAATGTGATCCTGAAAAACAGTTCATATTTAAAGCATCAAGTTTGCTATTAATCGTTGTTGATATCCATAATACATAGCCCCCTCACACAAAATGTAATCCTCCTCACTCTGATTGAGGGTGACTGAAAACTCTTACTGAGTTTGCAGTCGTCTTTTATTTGATGATTTATGTGGTAAAACTTATTATTAGAGTTGAATTGGGATGACATTATACTAAAAAACACACAAGCTTGTGCTAATGATTCCATTTGGATATTCTCATATAGTCAGAGTGAAATGATGGCGAGTTCGTCACCAAAATCCCTCAATATATTTATATAAATTAGAGGATTTTTAACTTATTATATTCTATCACAGAAATATGGCAGACCGCTTATTTCTAAAGTTTGTATGTTAAGCATGAAATATGGAGGGTGATAGCCAAACATGCCCTAGGAAATATGGAGACTTAACGTCAGTCTATCACGACCCTCATAGTTGGGTTAACACAACCACGCTGACACAGAGTAGACATCGAACACGCCCCTAGAAGTGCATCAATATGAAGAGTAGGTTTAATATTGGCCGATATCGCTACACCCTAACAATGACATAATCACGTCCTAACATTATGATTGGTCCAATAGAGGGTGTGTGTCAAGTAAATAAGCTAGGATTGGCTGAATATCTGCAAAATGCCCCTGCACATTTGACGTCCTTCACATACACTTTATTTGTTGCTTAACATACAAACTTTAGAAATAAGCAGTCTGCCATATTTCCGTGATAGAATATAATAAGTTAAAAATCCTCTAATTTATATAAATATATTGAGGGATTTCTGTGACCACCTCGCCATCATTTCACCCTAACTATATGAGAATATCCAAATGGAATCATTAGCACAAGCATGTGTGTTTTTTAGTATAATGTCATCCCAGTTCAACTCTAATAATACGTTTTACCACACAAATCATCAAATAAAAGATGACTGCAAACTCAGTAAGAGTACTTAGATTAAGACATCAATCTGAGGCCTAGATTTAGAGTTCGGCGGTAGCCGTCAAAACCAGCGTTAGAGGCTCCTAACGCTGGTTTTGGCCGCCCGCTGGTATTTAGAGTCAGTGATTAAAGGGTCTAACGCTCACTTTGCAGCCGCGACTTTTCCATACCGCAGATCCCCCTACGCCATTTGCGTAGCCTATCTTTTCAATGGGATCTTTCTAACGCCGGTATTTAGAGTCGTTTCTGCAGTGAGCGTTAGAGCTCTAACGACAAGATTCCAGCCGCCTGAAAAAAGCAGGAGTTAAGAGCTTTCTGGCTAACGCCGGTTCATAAAGCTCTTAACTACTGTACCCTAAAGTACACTAACACCCATAAACTACCTATGTACCCCTAAACCGAGGTCCCCCCACATCGCCGCCACTCGATTAAAAATTTTAACCCCTAATCTTCCGACCGCCACCTACGTTATACTTATGTACCCCTAATCTGCTGCCCCTAACCCCGCCGACCCCTATATTACATTTATTAACCCCTAATCTGCCCCCCACAACATCGCCGCCAGCTACTTAAAATAATTAACCCCTAATCTTCCGACCGCAAAGCGCCGCCACCTACGTTATCCCTATGTACCCCTAATCTGCTGCCCCTAACACCGCCGACCCCTATATTATATTTATTAACCCCTAATCTGCCCCCCTCAACGTCGCCGACACCTGCCTACACTTATTAACCCCTAATCTGCCGAGCGGACCTGAGCGCTACTATAATAAAGTTATTAGCCCCTAATCCGCCTCACTAACCCTATCATAAATAGTATTAACCCCTAATCTGCCCTCCCTAACATCGCCGACACCTAACTTCAATTATTAACCCCTAATCTTCCGACCGGAGCTCACCGCTATTCTAATAAATGTATTAACCCCTAAAGCTAAGTCTAACCCTAACACTAACACCCCCCTAACTTAAATATAATTTTAATCTAACGAAATAAATTAACTCTTATTAAATAAATGATTCCTATTTAAAGCTAAATACTTACCTGTAAAATAAACCCTAATATAGCTACAATATAAATTATAATTATATTTTAGCTATTTTAGGATTAATATTTATTTTACAGGCAACTTGGTATTTATTTTAACTAGGTACAATAGCTATTAAATAGTTAAGAACTATTTAATAGTTACCTAGTTAAAATAATTACAAAATTACCTGTAAAATAAATCCTAACCTAAGATATAATTAAACCTAACACTACCCTATCAATAAAATAATTAAATAAACTACCTACAATTACCTACAATTAACCTAACACTACACTATCAATAAATTAATTAAACACAATTCCTACAAATAAATACAATTAAATAAACTAGCTAAAGTACAAAAAATAAAAAAGAACTAAGTTACAGAAAATAATAAAATATTTACAAACATAAGAAAAATATTACAACAATTTTAAACTAATTACACCTACTCTAAGCCCCCTAATAAAATAACAAAGCCCCCCAAAATAAAAAATTCCCTACCCTATTCTAAATTAAAAAAGTTACAAGCTCTTTTACCTTACCAGCCCTGAACAGGGCCCTTTGCGGGGCATGCCCCAAGAAGTGCAGCTCTTTTGCCTGTAAAAGAAAACATACAATACCCCCCCCCAACATTACAACCCACCACCCACATACCCCTAATCTAACCCAAACCACCCTTAAATAAACCTAACACTAAGCCCCTGAAGATCTTCCTACCTTGTCTTCACCATACCAGGTTCACCGATCCGTCCTGGCTCCAAGATCTTCATCCAATAGAATGCGAGCTCAATCTGATTGGCTGATTGGATCAGCCAATCGGATTGAACTTGATTCTGATTGGCTGATTCCATCAGCCAATCAGAAAATTCCTACCTTAATTCCGATTGGCTGATAGAATCCTATCAGCCAATCGGAATTCGAGGGACGCCATCTTGGATGACGTCCCTTAAAGGAACCGTCATTCGTCGGGAGACATCGGAAGAAGAGGATGGATCCGCGTCGGCTGCTTCAAGATGGACCCGCTCCTTGCCGGATGGAAGAAGATAGAAGATGCCGCTTGGATGAAGATGTTTGCCGGTCCGGATGTCCTCTTCTTGCCGGATAGGATGAAGACTTTGGAGCCTCTTCTGGACCTCTTCAGCACCGGATTATGGATCGCCAACCCCCGCTTGGGTTGGATGAAGATCTTGGAGCCAGGACGGATCGGTGAACCTGGTATGGTGAAGACAAGGTAGGAAGATCTTCAGGGGCTTAGTGTTAGGTTTATTTAAGGGTGGTTTGGGTTAGATTAGGGGTATGTGGGTGGTGGGTTGTAATGTTGGGGGGGGGTATTGTATGTTTTCTTTTACAGGCAAAAGAGCTGAACTTCTTGGGGCATGCCCCGCAAAGGGCCCTGTTCAGGGCTGGTAAGGTAAAAGAGCTTGTAACTTTTTTAATTTAGAATAGGGTAGGGAATTTTTTATTTTGGGGGGCTTTGTTATTTTATTAGGGGGCTTAGAGTAGGTGTAATTAGTTTAAAATTGTTGTAATATTGTTCTTATGTTTGTAAATATTTTATTATTTTCTGTAACTTAGTTCTTTTTTATTTTTTGTACTTTAGCTAGTTTATTTAATTGTATTTATTTGTAGGAATTGTGTTTAATTAATTTATTGATAGTGTAGTGTTAGGTTAATTGTAGGTAATTGTAGGTAGTTTATTTAATTATTTTATTGATAGGGTAGTGTTAGGTTTAATTATATCTTAGGTTAGGATTTATTTTACAGGTAATTTTGTAATTATTTTAACTAGGTAACTATTAAATAGTTCTTAACTATTTAATAGCTATTGTACCTAGTTAAAATAAATACCAAGTTGCCTGTAAAATAAATATTAATCCTAAAATAGCTCAAATATAATTATAATTTATATTGTAGCTATATTAGGGTTTATTTTACAGGTAAGTATTTAGCTTTAAATAGGAATCATTTATTTAATAAGAGTTAATTTATTTCGTTATATGTAAATTATATTTAAGTTAGGGGGGTGTTAGTGTTAGGGTTAGACTTAGCTTTAGGGGTTAATACATTTATTAGAATAGCGGTGAGCTCCGATCGGAAGATTAGGGGTTAATAATTGAAGGTAGGTGTCGGCGATGTTAGGGAGGGCAGATTAGGGGTTAATACTATTTATGATAGGGTTAGTGAGGCGGATTAGGGGTTAATAACTTTATTATTGTAGCGCTCAGGTCCGCTCGGCAGATTAGGGGTTAATAAGTGTAGGTAGGTGTCGGCGACGTTGTGGGGGGCAGATTAGGGGTTAATAAATATAACATAGGGGTCGGCGATGTTAGGGCAGCAGATTAGGGGTACATAGGGATAACGTAGGTTGCGGCGGTTTACGGAGCGGAAGATTAGGGGTTAATAATAATATGCAGGTGTCAGCGATAGCGGGAGTGGCAGATTAGGGGTTAATAAGTGTAAGGTTAGGGGTGCTTAGACTCGGGGTACATGTTAGAGTGTTAGGTGCAGACGTAGGAAGTGTTTTCCCATAGGAAACAATGGAGCTGCGTTAGGAGCTGAACGCTGCTTTTTTGCAGGTGTTAGGTTTTTTTTCAGCTCAAACAGCCCCATTGTTTCCTATGGGAGAATCGTGCACGAGCACGTTTTTGATGCCGGCCGCGTCCGTAAGCAACTCTGGTATCGAGAGTTGCATTTGCGGTAAAAATGCCCTACGCTCCTTTTTTGGAGCCTAACGCAGCATTTGTTTTAACTCTCGATACCAGAGTTAATTTTATGGTGCGGCCAGAAAAAAGCCTGCGGAGCGTTAACAGCCCTTTTACCGCCGAACTCTAAATCTAGGCCTGAGTGAGGAGGATTACATTGTGTGTGAGGGGGTATGTATTATGGATATCAACAACGATTAATAGCAAACTTGATGCTTTAAATATGAACTGTTTTTCAGGATCACATTTATTGAGACATACTTGTTGATTATAGACTGTCTTATGCACAATATAACTATTTGACACTGCATTTTGTTAGAGGAAAATATACCATTAGAGTGTTTACATGAGGATCCAATATCCAAATTTGATTACTGTTTATGCTAAACAGTTTTATATATTATTTTTATTATGATTAATATTTTTAGATAACATAGATAGTATGTATTATTTTACATGTATGTTTTTATTATTTAACTGCTGTTGATTAATCAATTAAGAACTCATGCACTTAGAAATGCCCACTAGGGGCGTGGCTTGGCTTACCATTGGTTCAAGCTTAGTTTAAATGGATTGTCAGTTGGAAGGTTCTCTATGCCTGATGAAACAGCCCATTCTAGGGCTGAGAAACGCGTTGCATTGTAACCATTGCTTGTCAATGTTTTTAATATTTGTTTTAATAAACTAAACTTTTTTTTTATACAAGCTCTGGTCAATTACCTTCTATAGAAGTCTTATCCACTGCTACTGACTATCCACCGGCATTAAATCTGGCAGGACCGCCTGCACTGACCTATCTACACCTGGAGAGGGTTAGCTGGTACACCACAAGTTACCAACTTGCACCTACCAGTACATAAGTGTACTTGGACCAAATGTGAGTACCCATTTGGCTGTCCATGTTTTTATATTGTCTGGTATACTGATATACACATGAGGAGCCCCTCTTGTCTCTTATCTCATATTTAGCACTGGATTATTCTGTGAGGAGGAGAGCAGCCATATAGTTGCACTACTGTACCAGACTGTCAAAGTTAGATCACTTTCGCCATACTGGAAAGAGTTAGCCGGTACACCCTGAGTTACCAGCCTGCACCTACTAGTACATAAGTGTACTTGGGCCAAATGTGAGTACCCACTTAGCTTTTTTCATTCTTCTTACTGTCTGACATACTGATATACACATGAGGCGCCCCTCTTGTCTTCTATTTTTTAATATGAATTATGCATCTTTAATGTGGTTTTACTGTAATTATTTTACATTACAATGTTCTTCACTTAGAAGAAAATGTTCTTTGTATTTCTAAATATATATATATATATATATATATATATATATATATATATATATATATATATATATATATATATATATATAATAAGGAAGAGGCTTGCACTTTACCTAGGATAAAATGTTCTTTTTTATTAATAAATATTTATTTTTATGTATATAACAGATGTTTTTTGTAATTAATATTTATATATATTTATATATATAATAGAGTAGAAAAAGCGCACTCTCACTTAGACAGCAACAACTGGATCCATATAAGTCATTAGTCATTATTAAAAGTAAAATTAAATTAATTTAATTAACTAGAATTAAAGAGATATCAGACTGTACATAAAGATGCATAAATAAATCAATGAAATTAATTTTCTACATTTTATTGGGTTTATTTCATTTGTTCATTATGAATTTAAAATATTGGTTACAGACTGTTACCCCTCTAATTAATTTCATTGATTTATTTATACATCTTTATATACAGTCTGATATCTCTTTAATTCTAGTTAATTAAATTAATTTAATTTTACTTTTAATAATGACTAATGACTTATATGGATGCCATTAGTAATAATCACTAGGTAACTAATCAATTTATGCAATGTCTAGGTAATTTATGAATTCTGTCTCAATATTATTATAGTAAGTCTAAACCTGTATATATATATATTTTTCTCTTTTTCCTAAGAAAGTTATCCCAATGTAAATTCGCTAATGCTTTTAACATGTTTTTGTTTTTAATTGTTTCACTCACACTAAGGGTTAATGGCTTAATTTCCCTTTAAAAAGGCACTGGTTACTTGGTGCTGCAGCCTATGAATAAGCGCCACTAGAGGGCGCAAAACGTGTCAGGCTTGTTTGTCTTGTCCCCCCCTGTATCTGTGTTCAGCCTAACTAATGTGTACTGTATTTTATATATATTTTTCAAATTAAAGTTTTTCTATTTTTTACCCTTTTGAGTGGCGCCGACCTGGTTTTTGCAGTCCCTGCCGTCTACCCTCCTGTCTTAGGACCATGTGGCCGCCTTGCAAATCTGTTCCACAGAGGCTTCATTTTTGAAAGCCCAAGAAGATGAAACTGCTCTAGTGGAATGAGCCGTAATTCTCTCAGGAGGCCGTTGTCCAGCTGTCTCATAAGCTAAGCGAATAACACTTATCAACCAGAGAGAAAGAGTGGAAGAAGTGGCCTTCTGACCCCTGTGTTTACCAGAAAATCCTTAGTTGCTTGCAGATAAAATTTTAAAGCATGCACAACATCCAAATTATGCAAAAGACGCTCCTTCTGGGAAGAAGGATTAGGACAAAAAGAAGGAACAACAATTTCCTGATTAATATTGCGATCCGACACTACTTTAGGAAGAAACCCTAGCTTAGTATGAAGGACCGCCTTATTAGCATGAAAAATAAGGTAAGGGGAATCACACTGCAGAGCCGAAAGCTCAGAGACTCTGCGAGCAGAAGCAATAGCAATAAGAAGCAAAACCTTCCAAGATAGTAACGTAATATCAACAGAATGCATCGGCTCAAATGGAGCCTGCTGCAAAACTTTAAGAACAAGATTAAGGCTCCAAGGAGGAACAATGGATTTAAACACAGGCTTAATTCTGACCAAACCCTGAACAAAAGATTGAATGTCTGGCAGAGCTGCCAGACGTTTGTGCAGAAGAATAGACAAAGCCGAAATCTGACCCTTCAGAGTACTGACTGCAAACCTTTCTCCTGGCCTTCCAAAAGGAAAAGTCAAAATTCGAGGAACTTTAACTCTGTTCCAAGAGAACCCTTTTGAATCACACCAAAAAAGTTATTTACGCCATACCCCATGGTAAATCTTACGAGTAACAGGCATACGAGCCTAAAGCATAGTATCTATGACTTTCTCAGAAAAACTACATCTAGCCAAAACTAGGCGTTCAATCGCCAAGCAGTAAGTTTCAGAGAATCTAGATTTGTATGAAGGAAGGGACCCTGAAGTAGAAGGTCCTTCCCCAGAGGCAACTTCCAAGGTGGAAGAGATGACATCTTTATCGGAAGGCCATGCAGGAACTATTACGATGCTCTCTCCTGCTTGACACGAACAATGACTCGTGGAAGAGGGCAAATGGAGGAAACAGGTATGCTAGATTGAAGATCCAAGGAATCGCCAGAGCATCTATCAGAACAGCTTGAAGATCTCTTGACCTTGAACTGTACTTTGGATGTTTGGTGTTCTGACGAGACGCCATCAGATCCAACACCCGAACTCGCCACCTGAGGGTTATCATTGTGAAAACCTCTGGGTGGAGAGCCCACTCTCCGAGATAATAGGTCTGCCTGCTCAAAAAATCAGCTTCCCAATTGTCCACCCCTGGAATGTGGATAGTAGAGAGATGACAATCTAGAAACTCCGTCCACTGAAGGATGAAAGTCCCCTCCTTCATTGCTAAGGAGCTCCGAGTTCCACCCTGGTGATTGATGTAGGCTACTGAAGTGATGTTGTCCGACTGAAATCTGATAAACCGGAGCAAGGCTAGCTGAGGCCAAGATGTCAAAGGATTGAAGATTGCTTTCAACTCTAAGATGTTTAAATGAAGAGAAGACTCCTCCTGAGTTCACAGACCCTTTGCTCTTAAGGAGCCCCAAACTGCTCCCCAGACTAATGGCATCTGTGGTCACAATCACCCAGGAAGGTCTCTGGATGTAACATCAGCCGACCATGATTTTACCCACAGAGCTCTGAGAGCTAAAACAGTGAAACAAGAAATCTTAGCACCCAACCTAAGAACTTGCATGTTGGCATCACAAATAAAGGTATTGACTAACTTGAGAGCCAATAAAATGCTGCCCCTGCAACTGTGGCAATACTAGCAACAGGTTGCTACTGTAATCCCTGATGAATGCACATTTTCTTTAAAAATCCTCAATGTTCTTATTTATGTGATCCTTGAAAGCACAACTATCTTCAATAGGAATAGTAGTTCTCTTGGCAAGAGTATAGATAGCGCCCTCTACCTTGGGCACTGTGCGCCTATGAATCACGAATAGCATCAGCAACAGGAAATATCTTTTTAAAAACAGGGGACGGAGAAAAAGGAATCCCCGGTTTATCCCATTCTTGAGTAATGATATCTGCCATACGGTCTGGAACTGGAAACACTTCCACAGATGAGGGTACATCATATAACCTATTTATCTAGCCTTGAATTTGCAAATTATCAATTCTTTCATGCAGCACTAAGAATTGTAAGATCTGTGGGTAAAGGAGAGTTGTTAGCGAAATGTGGTATAGAATCTGCAGTTTGTTTATTACTATTGCATCCATCATCATTTTGCTTCATTGGTTGTAAAGTTCAGGGTAGCTACTTCATAGATCACTGTTTGCCAATGGGATGTGCAGTATCTTGCACATTCTTTTAGGCTTTTTCTTCTTTTTTGCTTTGGGCTGTGGCAGACTTTGCAAGTTGTGATCTTATGACCCATTACTTAGATTATTTGTATTAGTAGTAGGACTAATCACTGCGAGAGACTCATAAAAATCAATAGGTCTTTAATGGCAGGTTTTGGTGTTTATTTGGCTGAAGATAAGATCCAAGGTCCCTGTACTCGTTTAACATTCCAAGGCATAGAGTTAGATACAGACTTCAGGGTTTTCTCGCTTACCACTTGATAAAGTCAATTACATGCTGACAGAGACTCAAATAGTTGCTATAGCAGATTCAGTCACTCTGATACAATTGCAATTTTTATTGGGTCTATTGAACCCAGATGGACAGGGTCTTTAACTGAAGATTGGAGGTCCCTTTGAAAGGACCACTAAGAGGTAGGCTTTTCAGGTACATGATAGAAGATCTAAAAGTATGGGAAACGTTTAAAATCCAATTTATTAGGGTATGCTTTTTGTGTTCAGATATCCAAGTGTGTTTTCCTAACCCCTCAGTATAAGTTGCCTGGGTGACAGATAGACGATGCCTAAGCGACTAATGCACAAAAGATCTTAGCTTATCATATCCAAGACACTATGCAAACACTAAAGCTAACCCCATGCATTAACAACAAACATCTGCATATCGTTGCTATACTCTACCATCACATAAACATAGTTAGAAATATTTGTGCTGTCAACTCGTTTTCATCCTAAAGTAATCAATCACAAGTCAATCGGAAATCTGTAACGATTTGAAATCTGTATAGCGTATGTATTTAAGCCCTCAATGGTTATAGGACAATAACTTCTATATGAAGAAGATACTAACATAGAAGTTTATACAGTTGTGGCCAAAAATACTGGCACCCCTGCATTTCTGTCAGATATTGCACTACTTCGCCCAGAAAATTGTTGCAATTACAAATGTTTAGGCATTCTCATGTTTATATCTTTTGTTTGTAATGGTTTGACACAAAAAAGTAGAGAACAAAAAGCCAAATCTGACACATTTCATGCAAAACTGCAAAATTGGACTGGACAAAATTATTGGCACCTTCTCAAAATTGTAAGAAATAATTGCATGGAGCAGAGAAAGAGCAGCAACGAATTGTCTGAGGATTTGACAACAAAAATTGTGGCAAAGCATGGACAATCTCAAGGTTACAAGTCCATTTCCAGAGATCTTAATGTTCCTGTGTCCACAGTGCACAGCATTGTCAAGAAGCTTACAGCCCATGGCACTGTAGCTAATCTCCCTGGACATGGATGAAAGAGAAAAATAGATCAAATATTGCAACAAAGGATTATTCAAATGGTGGATAACGAACCTCGATCAACTTCCAGACAAATTCAAGCTGACCTTCAGGCACAGGGTACAAATGTGAGAGAAGAATAAAAGAGCACAAAAGTATTTAATTAAGAGCCAAATGTGCGCAATAAAAATAAAAACGTACAAAATGTTAAAAACAAACAGTCACTGAAGTAATATCACCACAGAGTCCTCAACATCCCATGAATCAAATAGAATCTTGGTCTGTTTCTGTGCTGGTCAGTAGTGTGAAACATCAAGCTGATCTCAGAGAAAGCAAATAACCAAGATTTGTGCATGTAGCTGGGGTCAATATGTAACAAAATTACCAGAGGAGGTCCTGGGTGGTCTGTTTTCCCCAATGCGTTTCATCTGGTTACGAACATACTTTTTCAAGAGGCTTACTGATCTGTTCCGTGGGCCTGTTTTTAAATTCCAGCGTGTTGAAATTACCTGATGCAAGGCCGCATCTCATTGGCTGGACGTAAAACTGATCCGGATTGGATGGTGAGTGAAAGAAACTCCGATATAAAAAGTTCCAACAAAGTAAACATAATAGCTAAATAATGTCCATCTGTGGGAGAGAGTAAATGCAAGAAATATGGTATGTGTAAAATAAAAAGACAAAATATATTTACAAAAAGTTGCGTGCCACGCTGCAGAATAGTCACAATCCTACACTGGATAAAAGACATAAATTGAAATATATGGATAAAAATACATAAAAAGTATACATTACAGTAGAAGGCTATTTTATTAATTTATACTCATGGAATTAAACATTATAAAATCATGTCTATCGCTATACACTAAACAAGTGCACAGTGACGAATTACAGACAAAATAGATACATTCTTGCCTGAACTACCGAGTGGATAGCAGGGGACAGGCTAAAACGGAAGGGATGTGAGAAATCATGTGTAGTAATAATGGGAAAAAAGATATATATGCTCAAAAAATGTTTATAAAGTGCTCAAAAAATATATGTAACGTCCCTATCATTAAAGATAGACAAATATGTATGTAACTAGCTATCAGAACTAGCACAATCCAAAAGCTACATAACTTATCAAGGGGGATACTAGGTGAATGTAAATATATAATAATAAAATGTATATGTGGGTTGCACTAAATAGACTAGCCTATTATATAATGAAATAGCTTGGGCATTGCTACAGACTAAACCATAAACAGTACATGAGTGCCTGTAAAGAATGTGCATGTATATGTCCAATTATTACGGTGGACATCTACCGAATGGAAAATTTGAATAAATAATTTAGTCTACATGATCATATCATTGCTGCTCCTGAATTTTATATATGTAGTTTGTATGTTTGAATAGGAATTTAAAATAGGAATTTAAAAACTAAGGCGTATACCTATGTTTCTAATAAATTTCCTGAGTACTATCTTATGTAATTAATGTATAGATGTTATAGTAAAGTTGTATCTTGGTGTCCGACTATGAGAAAATAGATTATTACATAAATGCTTGTAAATCAAGATCTATATTCAGTCCTTTCAGATAAGACACATTAAGAGTGTTCAATTCATGTATCCATTAAGTTTTGCGTTGGTGTAAGGTTCTTAGTCTGTTGATTGAACTATTTGGGGGGATCCAATCTATAATTATGATTTTTAAACCATTAGGACTGGAATTGTGAAACATATTGAAATGATCAGGTACACTGTGTGTTTCAATTTTATTTTTGATGTTATTGCAGTGTTCACTGAATCTGACTTTCATCATTCTTTTGGTTCTCCCAATGTAGAAACAATTACATGGACAGATCAAAAGATACACTACAAAGGTAGATTTACATGAGTATTTTTGTTTAATTTTGTAATCTTTAGTGCCATTTATATTTCAAAAGGTATCCCCTTTTAAAATTGAACTACACATAGTGCAGTTATTGTGTCCACAGGGCCATGTCCCATTGGCTCGACTGAGCCAGTGGGCGTGTTTTTTGGACCTGGATTTTGTGATGGGTTTCAGTTTCGATGGTGCAAGTATGTTTTTAAAGTCTTTATTCTTCCTATATGTAATGAGAGGTTTTTCTGGGAGAATTTTACCTAGAATAGGATCACTGGTTAAGATGTTCTAGTGCTTTCTCGTTATCCTGTCAATATATTGACTTCCCTGACCGAATGTGGTTATAAATCTGACTTCATCCTTATTTCTAGTTTCAGTGGTATTTCTACGAACTGGATTGAGCATATCCTCTCTCTTCATTTTAGAGACTTTTTCTTTTATCTTGTAATAGGTTATCGTTGTACCCTTTTCTTTGAATCTCCTATCTAGAATACAGGATTCTTTAATGTAGTCTGATGTATGAGTACAATTCCTACAAATTCTCTGGTATTGACCTAGTGGGATATTATTTTTCCATCTAGGGAGGTGTCCACTCTTGGCATTTAAAAAGCCGTTCTTATCTGTTGGCTTTCTATAGTTTCTCACAGCAACTCGATGGTCCTGATCAACAAAAAGAGCAAGATCTAAAAATTCTATCTCACTCTTCCAGGGTACAAATGTGTCAGCTCACACTATACGTCGCCATCTGAATGAAAAGGGACGCTATGGTAAGAGACCCAGGAGGACCCCACTGCTAACAGAGAAACATAAAAAGCCAGATTGGAGTTTGCCAAAACTTACCTAAGGAACCAAAATCCTTTTGGGAGAATGTGCTGTGGAAAGTCAAAACAAAATTACAATTTTTTGATTAACTACATCATTCTACTGTTTTCAGAAAAAGAAATGAGGTTTTTAAAGAAAAGAATACAGTCCCTACAGTCAAATATAGTGGAGGTCAACTGATGTTTTGGGGTTACATTGCTGCTTCAGGCACTGGATGTCTTGACTGTGGCATTATGAAATATGAAGACTATCAATGAACTCTGTGGTGTAATGTAGGGCCAAGTGTCAGAAAGTTGGGTCTCCGTCAGAGGTCATGGGTCTAACAGCAGGACAATGAACCAAAGCACAAATCAAAAAACACCCAGAAATGGTTTAAGACAAAGTGCTGGAGAGTACTGAACTGACCAGCAATGAGTCCAGATCTTAATTCATAGAGCACCTGTGGAAAGATCTCAAAACAGCAGTTGGGAAAAGGAACCCTTCCAATCTGAGAGACCTTGAGCAGTTGGCGAAAGAAGAGTGGTCCAGAATTCCAGTAGAGAGGTGTAAGAAACTCATTGATGGTTACAGGAAACAATTGATTTCAGTTATTTTTCCAAGGAGTGTGCTACCAAATATTAAATTGAGGGTGCCAATAATTGTATCCAGTCCATTTTTGGAGTTTTGTGTAGAATGTGTTAGATTTGGCTTTTTTCTCCACTTTTTTGTGTCATACCAATACAAACAATAGAAATAAACATGAAAATGCCTAAACATTTGTAATTGCAACAATTTTCTGGGCGAAGTGGTGCATTATCTGACTGAAATGCAGGGGTATTTTTGGCCATGATTGTATATTATCTCACTGTCATAATTCATGTATTTCAAATATAGAAATTACAGATAACTGTCCAATATTGATTCAAAAGAATCAAATACCTAATACTAGGCTCCATACTAGAACTACAGCAATAAACTGTTAAACAATTATTATCTACAACCACTGAGATTGCATAAAACTAATGGCAAGTAACGGCTACAAAATCCATTAATATCTAATTCTAACACAGATATAATTAAAAAATTACCTTAAGGTATATAAAGAAGCGACACAATTGGCCACAACATTATATCACATACTATCAGTGTTTTTCTTAAAGGGGCAGTCTACTCCAGATTTTATATTAATTTTTTTGGGGAAATATATTTTATTAAAGATTGAAATAATAGTACAACTAAAACATAATACAATCATTTATAAGAGAACAAGGAATGTCCATACAAATATTATATTGTGTCCAATCTGGATAAAGTTCTTTCCATCCACGTGTATAGGTATAAAAGTCCAACATATAGAGGTAAGATGTCTCGACTTCAACAGGAGTTTTAGGACAAGACCTTGTGATTAATCATATAGAACAAGTTGGTTTAGCAATATCCTTAATTGGATTATTTTAACATGTAACATCCAACAGAAACAAGAAATATCCATTTTTACCTCAATCAAAAAACGGATATTCATATTTGTACATTCAAATGTTGCCTATTCATTTGTATAACCAACCTGAAATATATATGTGCTTCACCATTCAGGGATCAAGAGTGTTTGTATGGTTGGCGATTCAAGGTTTTTCTAACCACGTACTATACAAATCTTAACAGTAGTATATATAATTATCAGGAGTGATTTCTGTAAAACTGGATATGTAAGATAGCAAAACTTGGGGATTCTTTAGTTTGTAACCCCAGATTTTTACACATCTGAAAAATGTGTTGCCATAAGGGAGTAATTTTAGGACATAACTACCAAATATGGAGATCAGTCCCATTTTAATCACAGGGTCTCCAGAATTTCAATGAACATCCTGAATTAATCCTAACAACTTTGACTAGATTAAAGTACCATTTTAATAATATCTTAAAGTGTGTTCCTAGGAATGTAGTACAATGTATCAATTTCTTGGTTAATGTAATGGCTTTCTCTAACTCCTTGGCCTCAAAATGTCTATATAGTTCTCTCTCCCATGCTTTAAACTGCCATGGAGATTCTTCACAGTAATAATCTAGTAGTAGCATGTGATGAACAACTAAAGGTTTAACCATTCTTCCACCTACATTCCACCTTTTTTCCCAGTTAGTGCAAATACATTTCTAACATCTATGAAAAAATATGACTGAAGAAAGCTTAATATTCTAGCACTCTCACAAAATAGTTATGCAGAAGCCTCATTTACCTGTGCTACTATTTGTTGGGGGGTTGGAAATACATTTAAAAAAAAAAAGCCACCAACCTGACAAATATTCCATGAAGTCCACTCAGATTTGTGTGGATTAGTTAATCCTTTAAGTAAGCCCCTAAGGGTAGGTATTGGGGAGGGAGGAGGCACTATTCCCTTAAAAATTATGAAGTGTATGCCATTCTTTACAATTCCCTATTATTATTTCATTAGTGATATTTAATTCAGGTAATCTAAAATTAGGGATCCAAGGGATGTCCTCCAAATATAGGCCACATAGGTAACAAAGCTGACTCAACCTTATACCATCCAGGGATAATTTTTTTTATTCCCAGGCTGCTATTTGTGCTAACCTGGCAGCATTATGGTATAGGAAAATATTGAGGAAGGACACCCCTCCTTTAGAGAAAGGACATTGTAAAACTTCATATGCTACTCTTGACTTCTTTCCAATCCAAACATAGGAGAAGAACAGCAAATGTAGCTGTTTTAACTATATTTGAGGTACAGACATTGGGATACATCTGAACAAGTATAATATTATTTGGAGACTAGACATCTTTAAGGTAGCTATATGGCCTAACCATGAAATCTCTTTAAAGTCCACCTGTGTAATATTTTTTGACTTCCACCAGTAGAGGATTATAATTAATCTGTATAACTTTTGTAAGGTCAGCTTCCAGAATGATCCCAAAGTGTTAAATAAAGTGTGTCTTCCAATCAAATTGGTACATATGTCTGAGGATTTGTAGACTCTCATCTGGAAGATTTAGAGCTAGCACTTCTTTCTTAAGGATGTTAACTTTATAAAAGCTAATCCTACCAAACTCCTCAAGTATATTGAAAACTTCCAGAACAGAGAACATGGGGTTAGTGACCAATATCATATCACTGTCCCTGAATAAAGCAATATTTTTAGTAGTCTATAAAAATGAAATGCCTTCTATCCTGGGGGACAGTCTAATTGCTTGTGCAAGGGGTTCCATGTCTAAGGCAAATATTTAGTGTGTGAGTGGGCAGCACTGTCTAACTCCGTTAGTTATGCTTATCTCAACTGACTAAAAATCAATTCCTTTAACCTTGGCTAAAGGCTTAGAATATAAAGCTTGAATGGACATAATAAAAGAGTTCGGAAATCCAAAAGCCTGTAGGACTTTCCAAAGATATCCCCATCTCACCATATCAAATGCTTTTTCAACATCAAGCAACAGGGTTACCATGGGGACACCTCTTAAACCCATTTCTGAAAAAAACATTAAGAAGTTTTCATGTGTTGTCTAGTCCCTTAATATGCGATATAGGTCAATAATTACCACAATGCCAAGTACTAACTTCATGGAACAGTGCTTGGAGTAAAGGGACAATATGAGCTCTCAATGTTTTGAAAAATACACTAGTAAACCCATCATGGCCTGGAGCTTTATTGGATATAAGCTGTTTAATTGCTTGTGAAATATCTGTGGTGGAGAATGGTCTTATTAACCCCTTAAGGACCAGACCATTTTTCAATTTCTTACCCTTAAAAGGACATTGAACCCAAATTTTTTCTTTTGTGATTCAGATAGAGCATGGAATTTTAAGCAACTTTCTAATTTACTCTTATTATCAAATGTTCTTTATTCTCTTGATATCTTTATTTGAAATGCAAGAATGTAAGTTTAGATGCCGGCCCATTTTTGGTGAACAACCTAGGTTGTCCTTGCTGATTGGTGGATAAATTCATCCACCAATCAAAAACTGCTGTCCAGCGTTCTGAACCAAGAAAAAAGCTTAGATACCTTCTTTTTCATATAAAGATAGCAAGAGAATGAAGAAACATTGATAATAGGAGTAAATTAGAAAGTTTCTTAAAATTGCATGCTCTATCTGAATCACAAAAGAAAAAATTTGGGTTCAGTGTTCCTTTAAGGACCAGGGTTATTTTTACATTTCTGCTATGTTTGTGTTTAGCTGTAATTTTCCTCTTACTCGTTTACTGTACCCACACATATTATATACTGTTTTTCTCGCCATTAAATGTACTTTCTAAACATAACATTATTTTTTATCATATCTTATAATTTATTATAAAAAAATATAAAATATGATGAAAAAATTGAAAAAACACACACTTTTTCTAACTTTGACTCCCAAAATCTGTTACACATCTACAACCACCAAAAAACACCCATGCTAATTTTTTTCTAAATTTTGTCCTGAGTTTAGAAATACCCAATGTTTACATGTTCTTTGCTTTCTTTGCAAGTTATAGGGCAATAAGTACAAGTAGCACTTTGCTATTTCCAAACCATGTTTTTTTTTTTTCAAAATTAGCGATAGTTAAATTGTAACACTGATATCTGTCAGGAATCCCTGAATATCCCTTGAGATGTATATATTTTTTTTAGTAGACAACCCAAAGTATTGATCTAGGCCCATTTTGGTATATTTCATGCCACCATTTTGCCACCAAATGCGATCAAATAAAAATAAAATCGTTAACTTTTTCACTAACTTTTTCATAAACTTTAGGTTTCTCACTGAAATTATTTACAAACAGCTTGTGCTATTATGGCAAAAATGGTTGTAAATGCTTCTCGGGTTTCTCCATTGTTCAGAAATAGCAGACATTTATGGCTCTGGAATTACTTTTGGGTAATTAGAAGGCTGCTAAATGCCGCTGCACACCACACTTGTATTATGCCCAGCAGTGAAGGGGTTAATTACGGAGCTTGTAGGGAGCTTGTAGGGTTAAATTTAGCTTTAGTGTAGTAGACAACCCAAAGTATTGATCTAGGCCCATTTTGGTATATTTCATGCCACCATTTTACCGCCGAATGCGATCAAATAAAAAAAATTATTAACTTTTTCACTAACTTTAGGTTTCTCACTGAAATTATTTACAAACAGCTTGTGCAATTATGGCACAAATGGTTGTAAATGCTTCTCTGGGATTCCCTTTGTTCAGACATAGCAGACATATATGGCTTTGGCATTGCTTTTTGGTAATAATAAGGCCGCTAAATGCCGCTGCGAGCCACACTTGTATTATGCCCAGCAGTTAAGGGGTTAATTAGGTAGCTTGTAGGGTTAATTTTAGCTTTAGTGTAGAGATCAGCCTCCCATCTGACACATCCCCACCTCACAATTGTCACCGCCATCTTAAGTAGAGGCAAAAAGTCTGCCAGTATAAAAATAAAGGTGTTTTTTTTTTAAACATTTTTTTTTAAAATATATGATCCCCCCCCAAACAGCTCTCTAAGCCTCCCCCCTCGACCAATTGGCTGCCATCTTAGGTACTGGCAGCTGTCTGCCAATACCCAGTTTACTAACAAATTTGCCCTTTTAAAAAGGTAAATTTTCTGTAGTGTATCTTCCCCCCTTCAATACCCTACCCCTCCCAGATCCCTTTCCAAAAAAAATTTCCCTCTCCCTTTTCTTTTCCCCTTCCCCTCTCCCTCCATTGGCATTTTCACGCGAGCGCGCTCCCGAACCCCGCCCCCCGCATCCTTGCACGCTCACGTCTGATACATGACCGATCCGGAACGCGTAGTGATAATTGTATTGACAGCATCCACTGCTTATTTCCATAGTCCCACCTACTATACCCCACCCAAAAACAAATTGCACACAAAATATTACTTATTGTATTATTTGATGTAATCTGTAAAGCGTGGGAGATTCACAGATCCCTCTCCATCAAATTAGATATTTTATTCTGCTTTTCTAGTGTAATAACCTAGATTCAAAAATTATTTACTTAGGACCAACAAAAACCGTATGTCTGATTTCCGAAGCCACAGACCAAAGCTCAATGCAGAATTTTACAATGTAAAACAGATCTCCAGGACAATAACACCATGGATCGGGATGCCAAAAAGCTTAACTATCCTGGGAATATCAGGAGATTTGGCAAGTATGAAAATAGAAACACAAAACCAACACTCAGTATAAAAAGACATTTTACAAAAAAACATGTAAAGCAAAAAAGATCAATTCCAGGATCTAGAATGAAGCCATTATACTTACTTATTATATACATTGTACGGAATAGTCAATTAGTAATTCCTCACACAACACATATACAGTATATCATATAAAGTATATATATATATATATATATATATATATATATATATATATATATATATATATATATATATATATATATATATTACAATAAAGGAATAAAACAAGACTATCCTATCTAGCACTCACTAATTCCTAACTTAAATAAATGGAAATAACCACTAAGGAAAAGAACAATTGACACAAAAGAATAATAATAACATCAATCACAGCGAATATGAAAATATGTGTTTCACATAATTACATTTATTGTCACAGTCAAAAAGCAGCTATCAATATACTCATTAACCCCTTGTTTTAACCATAGTGCACTGATGGAACTTAAAAAAGAGAGCTCTCGTGAAAAAGAAATAAAAAGATTGGGAAGTGGTATATACTATGGAAATGGTATATGAAAAAACCAAATCAATTCCAGCAAAGTAAAATAAGTTCCAGATTCTTGTTGCAGCATAGGAAAAAGGCTCTATAGCACCATAACCAAAAGGCACTAGAAATGGTTAAAGGCCGGGGAAGAACAAAGATAATTAACAGACACCTAGATTACGAGTTTTGCAATCGTATTTTATGTTTAAAGATTTTTATTGAGCATATAACAAGTAAATACAACAAGTGGTCACAATGTTACAAAAAGTAGTGACATATACATACACTTTCCACAAACATTTATAACCAGGCCTACATTAATGAAGCAAAGTGGGGAGTTAATGCTCCTCATCAAAAAGATATTAGACAGTCCATTTTGTCGGTCCACGTGAATAAAGTGATGCTCCATTTTAATAATAAAGATTGATTCAATAAGAAAAGTCCCAACGGGGGACCTGGAGTAACATCGGAATTCTTTTCAGCAAATATCCAAAAGAAAAGATTGTGTAAGAGTATGTAGTACAGAAGGAAATTAAGACTAAAGTAGGTAGGTAAAAAGTCTGTGAAGAGGAAAATTAGAGAAGAAAAGTGAAGAAGGGGGGGAAGAAGAAGAGGAGGGAGGGAAAAAATTTTTTTAAAAAAGGGGGAGGTTAGGGGCTGGGGAGAGCTACCGGTGAATAGAGGTAATGGGCAAGGGTAGGAGAGAACAAGCCTAGCACACAAACAAATTTCCCCCCCTAATGGCCGGTCTGGCCATCAGCGGGTGGGTTCCAGAGCTCCATCATGGCTTCATGAATGTCTAAGTTCCCGCTTTTTAGGTAATGGTATATCTCGAGTCCTAAAAGTAAGGAAACCTGAACCCTCCAGTCTATTAGTGAGAGGACCTCCCTAGACTTCCATTTTCTCGGGATGAGGGCTTTGGCACTGTTCAGCATAAGATATCGTAAGGACCTCTTGGATTTACTCCCTATTCTGGGCAAGCTCAGGAAGACCAAGATTCCCGGATCCTCTGGAATCTGAAGTCCTAGTTTTACATTTATTTCTGTCAACACATGCGCCCACAGAGAACCCAGCCACTCGAAGGACCACCAGATATGGAGCATATCTGTTTCCTCACCACATCCTCTCCAGGATCTCCCACTTCCCCTCCCGTAAATCTGACAAATTCTAGCGGGGGTCAGGTACCATCTGGCCATTAATTTGTAATTCATTTCTATAATGCCTGAGGAGATGGAGGCCTCTTTCAGGTGTTTAATAGCCCCATCCCACTCTTTAAGGTCAATCTATCTGTCAAGGTCCGCTGACAATCTGTGTATAAATGATGGGTATGTCGTGCCTGCATTAGTAGAAAGAATGGAATAGATCTTGGAGATGGTGTGTCTAGGTTGTGTTTGTTGTGTACATAGGCTTTCAAATGCCGTGAGAGGTCTAGCAAAATCGCCTCTGTTTTTGTGTGATTGTATGTAATGGGCCAGGCGTGTGTATTCCAGCCAAGATGCAAAGTGCACCCCACACCTCTCCTCTATTTCCTCTTTTGACAGAAGTTTAGTTCCCACCAACATGCCACCCACAGTCAGAGGCTTGATATGCGGGGAGAGATTATGTATCTGAGAGTGAAGGCTAGGGGGCCTCCCCTGTTTAATTCTGTAAGGAGTCATGGGTGCAAACTGCGTAGATACCTGAGGAGATGTCCTCAAGACTCTGTCCCACACTGCAAAGAACTCTGTCCAGAGAGGGTAGTTGGAGATCCCCAGGGGTCTGTCCTTAGGAGGGGTCCAAGCCAATGTACCCATGTTATCTATGTGTAATATTGCTCTATCTAATTGAACCCATTTCTTATCTAGTGGGTTATGGCACCAGTCGATCAAGTGTTGAAGAATTGTGGCCTGCCTATAAGATTCAACATTCGGAACTCCCAGGCCTCCTCTTAGTCTAGGGAGATGCATGGTGGATCTCGGGATACAGGGTTTAGCCCTTTGCCAGATGTATTGTCCTATAATGTTTTGGATACTGGATATATAGTGTATGGGAAGTGGTATAGGAAGAGTCTGGAATAAGTAAAGAATCCTGGGAAGGATGTCCATCTTAACTACCTGCGTTCTACCCACCCAAAAAATCTGTTTATTACTCCAACTGGACATATCGTTGGAGATGCTAGCTTTAAGGGGTATGTAGTTGGCTTGGAACAAGTCTTGAGGATCTGCGGTTAGGTATATGCCAAGGTATTTCATTCTGAGGGTTTGTACCATCAGGGAGGTAGAAGCCCTCAAGGGGGCCATGGTTTCCAGTGGCAAATTGGTGTTTAAGACTTCTGACTTGGAGACATTGAGATGAAAGTTGGAGAGAGCTCCGTAATCCCTAAATTCGTCTAGTAGTGCAGTCAATGATTGGAGAGCGTCCGACAGGGAGAAAATTATATCGTCAGCGTATAAGGATAGTTTGTGTTCAGTGTGATTAATTTTAATGCCAGAAATGTGAGGGTTAAGTCTAATCTTTTGGGCCAGGGCCTCAATTGACAAGGCAAACAGGATAGGGGACAGGGGGCACCCCTGTCTAGTTCCATTCGTAATAGCGAACGGATCAGACAGGATGTCATTTACTCGTACCCTGGCCGTAGGCTTGGAGTATAGGGTGAACACTCTAGAAATGAAGTCCTCGCTAATGTTCATTTGTCTCATGACCGAGCCCAGGAACCCCCAGTTCACCCTATCAAAAGCCTTTTCGGCATCTGTGGAGGTTAGGATCATAGGGATGTTATTGGTACGTGCATAACAGATGAGTTGTAAGATTCTAAGGGTGTTATCTTTTGCCTCCCTACCTGGGACAAAGCCTACTTGATCAGGGGCAACTAATTTAGTTAAGATTTTGTTAAGCCTGTCCGCCAGAATCTTGGAGTACAGCTTAACATCTACATTTAACAAAGATATAGGCCTAAAATTCTCAGGTTTTATGGGAGGCTTCCCCGGTTTGGGCAAAATGGTTATGTAAGCTTTCAGCATCTGTTTAGAAAATCCCCCAACTTCTTCAATATTGTTGAAGAGTTGCACGAGGTGGGGGGGCCAAAAGTGATGTAAATATCTTGTAGTACTTAATTCCGAAGCCATCTGGCCTGGGGCTCTTCCCAGATGGGGTGTTTTTAATAGCTTGTACCAGTTCCTCTGTTATGATGGGGTTATCAAGCACTGTAGAGTCATGGATATCCAATTGAGGTAGGTGAAGGTTAGATAGGTAGCTATGTAAATCAGGAGGTTCAGTGTCTGTACTGTCCATCCTGACAAGGTTAGTCGGGGGATGTAGATTATATAGTGATTCATAATAAGTTTGGAAGATCTCTGCGATAGCTGAGCAGTCCGACTTAGAGTTGCCTAATTTGTCTTGTATTGAATGAATGTAAGACTTTAGACGTTTGCGGCGCAAGGCTCTTGCAAGGAGTCGGCCGGATTTGTTCCCGTATGTATAGTAGTATTGTTTTAGAGCAAGGGCCTGTTTTTGGTGGTCTATCTGTAGAAAATCTCTCAAGTTGGTACGGGCCAAGGTCAGAGAGTCCAGTAGTGCGGAGTCAGTCGGTTTTTGCTTGTGTAAGTGTTCAGCTTTGGAGAGTGTCGTCAGTAGGTGATTGTACTTCTCCCTATGTAGTTTGTTAAGTCTGGCCTGATGTTTAATTAAAAGTCCCCTGATAACACATTTCTGTGCTTCCCATACAGTCAAAGTTGAAGTGTCTTTGGGGTCATTAAAACTAAAATATTCAGTGATGGATTCTATTTTGATTAGGGGATCGTCCAAAAGGTGTTCGTCAAGTCGCCATTGGAATGGGACCGGGGGAGTCTTTGACCATTCCACTAAACAGGCTTAAAAGGCTAAAGGACTAATTGCTAAATCTTACAATTTAATACCTTCAATGAAGGCTTAACATAAACAAATATCACAATAAAAGCACAATAAAATATGATTAGAAACATGGATCCATGTCTAACTTCTAAAAACATAAGTACATAGTAAAATCTCCTGGGAGATAGGGTATACAGTGGGAGTGGTGACACTCCTAGAAGGGGATACACAAGTGTGGGATATTGAATAAAAATACAGATAGTGATACTTGTAAGCAAAGTTAAAATCTAAAAATTAATTCCAAACTGACAAAGTCAATCAAAAATAAAGTCAATCAAAAATAAAATCAATCAAAAATAGTGGAAAAAATATTGAAAAAAGTAGGAAGTGAATGTTCGTGTTAAACTGTGGATGTGTCCTCCAACGTTGCTGATGGGTAGTGAGAGATCTATAATCAGATATAGATGTTAGAAGGGCTTGTAGAAAATTTGAATATATAAAAGACAATCCAACCTTTAGGCAAAAGTCATTAAAACCAAAAAACAAAAATAGAAAAAATAATCCACTTAAGTGAAATCAAGCAATCCAAAAATAAAAACGTTTGTGTAAGTAGCGTGCAAAAAGTAAGGGGATTGGGACAAATTCTGTCCATGACAGACCCACCGGGAAGGCCCATCATATCCGGGATAGGATCCTTGACAAGTAATTTATCTGAGTATGTGGACAAGATATTACAGAAATATGTAGTATCATTACCATCGTATCTCAGGGATTCCACACAAGTTCTGTCACTACTAAATACAATTTCCTGGAAAGACAACTACATAATGGCCACATGTGACATTGCGTCACTATATACCAGCATCCCACACAATCTAGGGATAGAGGCAGTTAACTCATTTCTAAAAAAAGATCAGGAAATACCTGACGAACAGAGGATTTTCATACTGGACTGTATTAACTATATCTTGAATCATAATTATTTCTGCAACAACAATCAGTTTTATAAACATCATGTCCGGTACAGCAATGGGGACCAGGTTCGCGCCAAGCTACGCCAATCATTATATGGGCGCATGGGAAAACATCTTCTGTGACTCATGTCCAGCTGGCGCGGACCTGGTCCAGTATTCAAGATATATAGATGACATCTTTATAATTTGGAGTGGCTCATTGGAAGATCTGCTGTATACCATTGATATAATGAACAACAACGAGAAAAATCTGAAGTTCACATACCAATACAGCCAAGAGAAATTGGACTTCCTGGATCTAAGGATTGAGGTGAAGAATGGCAAGCTTGAGACGTCAACCTTCTTCAAGGAGGTTAACTGCAATAACTATATACACAACACAAGCTGCCACCATCCCACCTGGAAGTCAAACATACCAAAGGGCCAATTTTTGAGGGTGAGGAAGAACTGTTCAACAACCGAAAAATGGACCACACAGGTGGACTTATTGAAACAGCGCTTCTTAGAAAGGGGGTATGGTAAAGAATCCCTGGATGAAAAAATCGAAGAAGTTGGCAAGATCAATAGAGAGAACCTCCTGTGCTACAAAAATAAACCAAAAAAGATCTGGAATGACACAGTAATAGATGTCCCCATGATTTCGGAATATTGTGAGAACAGACACATTCTGGAAAGGATTATCAAGAAACATTGGGCTATACTCAAAGAGGACGACGTGATTGGGGAAAAGCTAATCTCACAACCAAAATTCATTTACAGGAAAACTAGGAATCTGAAAACTATGCTAGCTCCTAGTATTCCAAGAAAAGGGAACACCAACTACGTCACCAACTGTCAAAAGAAAAGCATCAAAGGATTCTATCCATGTCCAAGCTGTAAAGCTTGCAAGAATGGTCGAAAGACAGACACCTTTTCATCCTTCCAAAAGAACGAGAAATATAGGATCAAAGAGTTGATCAGATGTAACAATAAAAATATCATCTATCTAGTCTCCTGCACCTGTGGGTTGCAATACGTAGGGCAAACATCAAGAGCCCTCAAGGACAGGATTAGGGAACACATCCTATGTATCGAGAAAGGTAGAACAGATACCCCACTTTATAAACACTTTGCGACAACCCATAAGGGAAATCTAAAAGACTTCAGCTTTTTGGGAATCCAAAAGGTAAAAGCAGACTGGCGAGGAGGAAACCACGAACAGAAACTATTATTTAATGAGTCAAGATGGATCTTTTTGATGGACTGTCTTTATCCAAAAGGTCTAAATCATAAGGAAGACCTAACACACTTGCTTTCTATAAAATAATTCTCACAAACAGTCCCCACATAAGATACAATTGGAACCATGACCATAATATAAGCCCACTGAGGGGGTTACCACAACTTTGATCTCCCAGGTCTAGAATAAGGAAGCATCCTGGTAAAATACACACCAGGTGGACCTTAAAATGAATACATCTTGGTCAGCAATTTAAGTAGGAGCTACAACTGCTAAACATCTACCTTTTGAAATAGACTAAGGATGAGCTAAGAAAGAATAGAATACCTGTCCTGCACTATCTAATCAGGGTGCTTATAAAACTCTATAATAAAGACAAGAACCAAGTATCAGTTAAAGATTTACTGTAGTATAGAAATATACCAGTATAAATATAATGGACACAAAGAATGATATAAACAATAGCACATTATGTCTGACAACAGATCCATACATCAAAAATAATTTTTTAAGAAATTATTCAGTACTATTTAATTCGACAACACTTAGACATTGACTTAGGATAGACCTTTTGAATGGAACAAGAATCCCTCATTAGAAAATCCCTCGTTCACAATCTGATCCATAAATTATAGCCCAATGAAGATGATAATGGAAAATCTTAAAGCACAACATTAAACTAAGGATCCAAGTATAGTTACACTATGTATGTCAGAATATCTAACATAAGTTACTCATATGAATAGATCTTCTTGATTATTATCTGACCCTAGTTTATATTCAGAAAATAGCCACCCTTAAGAAGATGCCTACGTATCTATCCATTGCACCATTAGAGTACTTTGAGTTTATAACTTCATCTGAAAGAACAGTAAGGTCCAAACTTTCAGTGTATCCAAAATTTATGGGTTTACTTAACGGAAAGATACTAATTCCGGTGAACTTTAAAAACTCCATTTTAGGATATATATAACAGATCCACCTCACCTCTGTTTGACCACAATAGTAGGTAGTGAGAAATACACAAACTCAGGGTTTTTATTTGTTTTATTTGTATTTTTCTAATATAGATTGACAGATCAAAATAGAGATCGTTACAAATATCAAGAAAAGTTAAAAAAAACTATAGCCGTTCCACAAAGTAGTGACAGATTAAGAAGTTTCATAATATCATGAAGATTCTGAATGTATACCTCATCAGTTCACAAAATACATATTTGGCAAATTCACTCCGATTTATTTTTAAAATACACATACATATGAAGCTAAAGCTAAAATACGGACATATCAGGTTCTAGCCAAAACCGGCATTCACAACAAAACCGACAAATGTGGTAATCTACTACAACAACCAGAAGCCAAAGCGAAAGACATGACGTCACTTCCGGTCACACTCCATAACGTAACAGATCAAATCGATCCACATTCAAGGAGTCAGGGCGGAAGTCGGCGGTGTAAGCATCCGGTGTCTTCCGATTTGAGCGCATCCAAGTAGTCAAGGCGGAAGTCGGCTGTGTAAACATCCGGTGTCCTCCGATTTGAGCGCTTCTGACTATATAAGGATAAGGTTGATTTAAAGTAAGCATTCATTCCCTAATAATAATATCAACACAAAAAGGATAGTTAGTCTGCAGACAGTAAACCATTTAAATACTGTACATAAAGGAAGTAAAGAGCCACTGTAGAAGAGTACAGGAACAATTGCTAAATAACTCTTAGGAACAATAAGGCCATTTCTAGATCGACACATAGAATAGAGGTTATAATGGATATCTAATTCACAACCAATACAGGTTGGATGGGAATAGGATAGAAACCACAGGAAGCATCCCAGAGATGCAATAGGGCAAACAGGAAAGGGAAGTCTTTCCGATTTTGGCGCCAAAATGGCACCAATTGTTTTTTCACACTCTCTATTTAAAGCTCCCAGAGATCACTACACAGTATAGTCTTGAGAAAGGCCTAATCCAGGCCGAAACGCGTTGGCATACTGGTGAGCTTGATTTTAATTACCATTATTATCTGTTGTATACAGTGTTGCACTATTTTGTTTCTCTTTGTTTTCCTACAGGTTTTTTGTTGCTATTTATTGTTATATACCTTTTAACATACGGATGGCACCTTGAACTCACTGGGCACAGAATTTGTCCCAATCCCCTTACTTTTTGCACGCTACTTACACAAACGTTTTTATTTTTGGATTGCTTGATTTCACTTAAGTGGATTATTTTTTCTATTTTAGTTTTTTGGTTTTAATGACTTTTGCCTAAAGGTTGGATTATCTTTTATATATTCAAATTTTCTACAAGCCCTTCTAACATCTATATCTGATTATAGATCTCTCACTGCCCATCAGCAACGTTGGAGGACACATCCACGGTTTAACACGAACATTCACTTCCTACTTTTTTCAATATTTTTTCCACTATTTTTGATTGACTTTATTTTTGATTGACTTTATTTTTGATTGACTTTGTCAGTTTGGAATTAATTTTTGGATTATAACTTTGCTTACAAGTATCACTATCTGTATTTTTATTCAACATCTTACACTTGTGTATCCCCTTCTAGGAGTGTCACCACTCTCACTGTATACCGTATCTCCCAGGAGATTTTACTATGTACTTATGTTTTTAGAAGTTAGACATGGATCCATGTTTCTAATCATATTTTATTGTGCTTTTTTATTGTGCTTTTATTGTGATATTTGTTTATGTTAAGCCTTCATCGAAGGTATTAAATTGTAAGATTTAGCAATTAGTCCTTTAGCCTTTTAAGCTTATTTAGCGCTTACTCTCACCTTTTCGTATTAGTACTATTTACAGCCCACTAGGAGGCTTATTTTTAGTAAGCTTAAGGCCCCTTGTAGCGCTCGGTCCAATCCTCTTAATTACATTCCACTAAACATAACACCGGGGCATGGTCAGACCATGTTATGGGCAAAATCGCAGCCGATTTAATATTAGACAGGAGCGTGGGGTCAGCGAAAAAATAATCTATTCTAGAATAGACGTGGTGAGGGTGCGAGAAAAACGTGTAGTCCCTCCTGGTCGGGTGTGCCAGGCACCACACGTCATGTGTGGCCATATCTCTCAATGTAGAATTGATAATCTTAATGTCTCTTTTTGACATACAGGAGGTCCCCACTGAAGTATCCAGGGTCGGGTCTAAAGGTGTGTTGAAATCCCCTCCTATAATGAGTGAGCCCTTTTTATTGTCTATTATGTGATTGGATAGCTTTCTCATAAAGGTTCCCTGTAGTTTATTTGGGAAGTAAGCGTTGGCTATTGTGATGGGTCTGCCAAACAGTAAGCCCTGGAGAATGATAAATCTGCCCTCTGGGTCCCTATCTATTTGTGTCAATTGGAAGGTAATGGTGTGCTTGAAAAGCACCCCCACTCCATTTTTCTTGCTAGGACCGGATGCAAAATATACCAAGGGAAAGTCCCTATAGCTCCATCTCGGTTCACGGCCCCTCTTAAAATATGATTCCTGGATCAGTATAATATCGCCCCCTATTCTTTTAAAGTCTTTCAGAATGATGCTACGTTTTACAGGGCTATTCAACCCTTTGGTGTTTATGGTTACAAATTTGATTGGTTTAGAAGACATGTTTAAGGGGAATGAGGGGTATATAGGGGTGATAAAGAAAAAAAAGAAGGGGGGGAGGGGGAAGAGGATGTAGTGAAGAAGAGGAAGGCAAGGAAGAGAAAGAGAAACACAGAGAAAGAGATTAGTTGTAGATGGGAGTTGGACGCTGTCTGGGAGTTGCTCCAAGGAGCGCAAGAGAGGGAGAAGGGGGAAATAGCGAAACAGGTGGGTAGCGATTAAAGAAGTTATGTGAGTAAAGAGATAAGGAGAATGGGGAGAATTCAAAAAGAAGAGTATGAGAAGAGGAAAGAGCTCCTCCTCCCTATGGGGTTGTAAAAGTATATGTACATAGGGGGGATGGAAAGCCATTGCGATCCATCTCCCAATCGGCCAAAAAGTTAAAGAGATTTAAATTGCAAACAGTACGACAGTACATGATAATAAACAATAAACAATAACATGAACAGAAGTGCAGGCCTGAATCAAGCCTCTATAGATATTGCATATGAGACTCGGATAATAATGTCTGATACATATAACATATTAAAAGACACATTTATATACTTTGGTGGTAATGTAAAATGAAAGTCAACATCAACCAGGGATAATGGTAACACTCATTGTAGTACCGCCCACTGCCCGTACCCAATTGTAGATAAATTGATGGGAAGAATGGGCTCAAAGAACATAATATGGGGTTGGGACTTGTTACCTGGTGTAGTGGCTTAAATTATATGGGTAGTGCGACCGATCATGAAGATCGTTGTAACTAGCCTATGGCCCAGTAATTTATATTCACATTGTTAGAGTTCTATAATATTAAACAGGTAATGACAAGATGATTAAAAATAAGACAACAGTGATATAACAGTCCTATATAATTGTATTGCTATCATAAAAGTCCATGAAGGAGAGCCACAGCAGAGCATAAACCTATTGTAGCTGAACCATCACTTCTCAGTGATGAGACTTTGATAGTTATATTAAGTGCTCATAACATGTTAATAGGCATATTTATATACCTTGGCAACAATATAGAGGAAATTTTTTACATTGGTCAGGGGGAAGGGTAAAATTCACTGTGGGATGGTATATCACCCACTCTGTATTGAATAGGCCTAAGGGTTGGAACATTGTTGCCAGGTGGTGTGGTTTAAATTATATGGAAAGATTGATCTATCATGGTGATCATAGTAAATAGCCTATGGCATGAACGGACAAAAGGTCCAAGAGGTAGAGGTATTATCACCTTGTGTCACCAGAGGGGGTAAAGTGGACTCTATCAGGCCGCTAGTTTAAACTATGGGATAAAGGTCATCTATATTAGAGGATTTAAGTGTGGAGAGTACCCAGCAAGTAGATTATTTCACATTGTTAGAGTTCTAAGATCATAAACACATGAAAACCTAATAATTACAAACAAGCTAACGGTAAAATAGCAGTCTAATAGAGGTGTAGTGCAGATGTTAGAATCTATGTAAAAAGGGTTGTGGGAAATCGCGGACCCGGTATAACAGAGCCATCACTTCTTAGTTCTTATTTAAATATACGATACCTCACTCCGGCGGGTGCGGGCATGGTTGTGTGCCCTCTCCAGAAGCTGGTTGAGAGGAACCTGTATGGTCAATGTCCAATTCCGGGGGGTTGATTTTTAAACCCCATTTTTCATTAATTTTATAGAGATCCTCAGGTGTGCGGTATATCACAGTCTCTCCGTTTTTTGAGGTGATGATGCTCACTGGAAAGCCCCAGCGATACTGAATCCCAGCTGAGCGAAGAGTATCAGTAATGAAGCGAGGTCTCGCCTCTTTTGAAGAGTAGTGGGACTAATGTCCGAAAAAATTTGTATGGGGACCCCTGCGTGAGTTATAGGTGATTTGGCTCTTGCATTCCTCAACACCTCCTCCTTGTCCAGGAAGTTCAGGAATCTCACTATGACATCCCTAGGGGGAGCCTTTGCTGAAGGTTTGGGCCGCAACGCCAAATGAACCCTTTCAAGAATCACTTCAGGTGCTGTTGGAGTACCTTTGATGGATTTAAATTAATCTTGCAGACAGCTCAGCAGGGACGTTGGGTTGATGGATTCGGGAATAGCTCTAATTCGGAGATTATTCCTCCTATTACGAATGTCGAGGTCCTTCTAGTTTAGCCACTCTATGCTTAACTTGTGAAGTTCCCCGATCAGGCCCCTGACTTCTTTCAAAACTTCTTTTATGTCCTCTTTAGATGATAAAGATTTAAGGTCACTCTTGGTTAGTGGGGATTCCTCATCTATGTGGGACTCCTGTGATTGTGTGAGTGAATGTCCCTTATTTGAACTTGGTATGGTTTCTGTCTGCGAGTCAACTACCTTTAAGTATTGATTCAAGGTGGTTGATTTAAGGGGTTTATCCATCTTTGCGCCTTTTTTGCAGGGCATTACAAAGTGTGTGATTTTAGATATAACAAGGGGCAAACAATGAATACAGGAGATACACCTGAGGCAATTTGTAAAAGAGATACAGATCGCTATGATAAATCTTCTTTATATAATAAGTTCAACTTTTAATTATATCCCACTGACACTGGCCAGGATCAGCCCAGGTGGATGTGTGCGGGCCACTACAGGAGCAGGGTGACTTAGTGCATGTGTTGGTAAAAGTCCCTTAGATCTTGTCTCCACATCACAGTCTCTGCCGTTCTGTTTCTGTGCTGGGGCAGTTTATGTGGGTCTGTCACCGACAACTATAGGGTACTAGGGCCTCCTCTAGTAGAATTTTTTGCTTAAAGTTTAATGCCCCCACTGCTCAGCCCCCACCTCCTCTCACCTCCCGCCCCTGCTGCTGTCAATGTGGACCTGGTCGGCAACCCACGTGGGCAAGTCCCGGGTCTCCGGTATGGATATATCGCGGCCCTGCTTACTTGTAACTGTGCGCAGGGGTAACCGCTAGGCAGGGTGAGCCCAATAGACAGCTGAGAGTCAATGTCCCCTAGGAGGTCGATCGCCACTCCAACTTCAGCCGACTCAGCCCGGGCCCGCACCGCTCCGGGGAACGGCGTCACTTGTGGGCAGTATACTCAAGGTTGTCAGCAGGTATGTGGAGTCCGTAGGCTTCTTCAGCTGTCGCAAGCTGCTGTTAGATTAATTTTGGCCAAGGAAGATCTTATGTTACCCCAAAGGGAGAAATGAAGCTTCGGAGCTGTTCTATTTTGCGGCCATTTCCCTGCTCGGCCAAGCTCCGCCCACGTCACATTCGAATTTGAAATAGTATTTCTAGTCTAATACTGTGTTTTAAATGTGATATTCGATTCAAATGTGATATTCGATTTGAATGTGACATTCGAATTCGAAATAATATTTCTAGTCTAATACTGTGTTTTATAAATGTAATATTCGAATTTGAATGTGACATTCGATTTGAATGTGATATTCGATTTGAATGTGACATTAGAAATAGTGTTTGTAGTCTACAATTGTGTTTTATAAATGTAATATTCGACTTCGAATGTGATAGTCGAATTAACATTCGAATTAGAAATGTGACATTCGAATTCGAATGTGACATTCGAAAACTGTAAATAACATTCGAAAATCGAATTTTTAAGAATATTCATTCTTATCAACATTCTATTATGTAAATCGAATTTCTACAATAACATTCGTTCTAACATTCGAATTCGGATATAAACACATTCGCCCATCCCTACTTAGGAGTCTAAAAATCAGCACAAAGTTATTAAAAAATTTAACTAAACTATACATTGTTACAAAAACACTCCCAGATGGGCTATATAAATGGATCTTCTACATAACATTTATGCAAAGAAAAATCTAGTGTACAATGTACCTTTAACTTTTAGATTTGCTAAGGTGGGGGCAGGAGAGTCTGCTAGGTATCACCTTGGAGAAAAGTTTCATACAGCATCTGCCTGTGCCACTGAATGATGACTCTTGTAGTTTTGTAGTTATCATGATAACCTGCCTGTTTGCCATTGTACAATATTAATGCCTTACTCAAAACCCGAAGATAAGTAATGCATTTTTAGTTTAATCACTGCTTTGTTTTTCTGTACTGTAATCACTGCTTACTGTGTGTTATTGCAATAAGTTCATAGTAAACACTATTATTATTATATTTTATTTTAGTGTGCCAGTTCCGATTTCTCATATTGTGAGACCTAGCTTGCACTACCCCAGTGCCAAGACATAACATTATATATATATATATATATATATATATATATATATATATATATATATATATATATATATATATATATAATATATATATATATAAAATATCGCAATTCATCCGATTCATTATTTCATCATCATCCAAGAATCTGAAATGTTGAACTAGTAGTTTTTCTCACAAGATAACTACTTCCCATAAGGATACGGCCAGTGACTGTATTATATTATGTATACTAGCTACTGATTGGCTCATCTGACATCCTTATTTAGAGGCACCAAAGTGCTGTTTGGAGGAGTTAAGCACATAGCTAAAGAAATATTTAATTTAAAATAAAAAAGCTCAAACATTTATTATTTATTTTTATGCTAGAATGTCTCTTTTAATAACTTACAACCTAGTATTTTTAATAGTTGATGGGTAAAAGGAATTACTTAACGTGCATATCTTTAGGGGAATAATATATTATGAGGAAATTTTCTTAATAATAAAAATTCCATAGTTGGTTGTTTTCACTCCAAAAATCCTAGTATGGCTTCACTACACACACTCGAAGATTTATATTTGAATGCTATTAACGTGGAACCATTTGTTTGGATCTTGGCTGGCAATAATGCCACATCTTTCACATCATCAGGCAATACTTTGTCCCTGTATTTTTCCATGAATTCTTTTAATATGAAATCTGCCTAAATCTCTCCAAGGGGTTCTGAGTTCTGAGACAAGGAATGCAAATGGAATTTATTTGACATAGCCTGGATCACATTAGGATAAGAACAAGCCAAGGGAAGGGGTTCCAAGTAAGCATGTCCATTACAGAGGCTCTGCAAACCATATCTTAAAGGGATAGTAAGCACCTTGACATTTTAATGTTAAAAAACGGATTTGTTTATAGTAAAACAATTTTGAAATTTATTTTTATTATTTATTTTGCCCCATTTTTATATAATTTAGCTCTGAAAATGGAAATACACCCTGCAGACTTATCTGGACTAACCCTGCTACATATGTTTTTCCAACTGGCTTTAACTAATAACAACTACAAATCAATGCCCTTAATTCTAACATAATTAACATAATTATCATGACTAGTCTAGTCAGTTTCAAACTCAAGCTCAGATGGGCTCCTCCAAAAAATACATGTGGTTGAAAGAAAGAGAGGGAGAGAGATAGATAGATAGATAGATAGATAGAGAGAGAGAGAGAAAGAGAGAGAGTGAAAGAGAGAGTGAGATAGAAAGAGAGAGAGAGTGAAAGAGAGAGAGAGAGAGAGAGAAAGAGAGTGAGAAAGAAAGAAAAAGAGAAAGAAAGAGATTGAGAAAGAAAGAAAAAGAGAAAGAGAGTGAGAAAGTGAGAAAGAAAGAGAGAGAGAGACAGAGAGAAAGAAAGAAAGAAAGAAAGAGAGAAAGAAAGAAAGTAGAAAAAGAAAAAAAAGAGAAAGAGAAAAAAAGAAAGAGAAATAAATAATAAAAAAAGAAAGAGAAAGAAAGAAAGAGACAGAGAGAAATACATAATTATTTTTTTTCCCATTTTTTCTGTAATGCAACACTGAAAATTGTAGATTTTTCAATTCCCACAAGAAAATGAAAGGCATAATGTAACACTGCTACATACATAATGATTGGTCACTGTACATCATATTATATTACCATATTGTACCTAATTAGCTTCAGCTGAGGGAACAAGATAAGTGGCATTTAAAAGGATATGATTCCAAACTACAAAACGCAAGATTTGCTAATAAAAGTAACAGTAAAAATGCTTTTAAAAGCAGTTATTTTGCACGCAGACTTTTACAATGCCGTGTTTTATCTAATGATGCATATTTTATAAAAATAATTGCCTTATATGTCCTTGCAAATAACCTGGACTAGCTATTATGCATGTGTATACATAATATAAATAATGCTAATTATATTATACTTTATGACAGCCTGTGATTGGCTGAATATGACTACTGTTTTAACCATTTGTTCTTTGTCAGATGGAACACCCAAATATTTAGCATAGGTTGACATAGTTTGGTTATTATCTATCTGCACTGCCTATCTGCCTTTTTGTTGGGCTGTCTGTCTGTCAGTCTATCTGTCTATCTGTCTGTCTGTCTATCTATCTATCTATCTATCTATCTATCTATCTATCTATCTATCTATCTATCTATCTATCTATCTATCTATCTATCTATCTATCGTCCATCTGTCTGTCTATCTCAATCTATCTATCTATCTGTCTGTCTATCAAAGAACAGAAACAGAGTTGGGAACTTCAATTAAATTGATCCAGTTTACTGAGCTGCATTTTTTTTTTTTTATTGTACACAACCCAGAATCTGTTGGCCCATTGCAAATAGTAAAAATCAATATATATATCTATTTTTATTTATTTTTCATAAGGAAAACATAGCTTACAATATCTTCCACAACAAGCAAATACCTTTAGTGGCAAAGATAATTAAATGTGAACACATCCACATCCCAAACTTATACAATTTTCCATACCGGTTTTCAACGCACAAGGAAGATGCCCACTTATAGATGTAATACATAGGTACAAGATGGAGATCTTTTAAAAAGTCCTGGTTTCTGTTGCAAATTCAGTATCAGTATCAATAGCAATTATCCACTAGTTAGTTTAGATAATGAAGCTTTTATTGTATAACATCACTGCATATTTAGATATTTGGCTAGAGTTCCCCCATATAAGTAGATATTATCACTTATATTTAGATTAAATTGTTATGTATTTATTTCAAAGCTGCTCCTGTAACTGATTTAAGTCACTGGAGTTTTCATATTTCTGTACAACTGAATCTCCTCAAGGAGTTAATTGTTATATTATAAACGTACCTTTATTTGATGACTTATTCTTTTTGCCACCCTGTTGAATAGTGACTTGTGCACAGCAGAAGAGGAATAGGATAAGGCAGGCTCCTTTATACTCCATGGTGAATTCAGCTAATGTGTGATGCACACAATGTTCCTGCACTTAAATATGTCTGTAATAGGAAACAGACGACTGAGAAACTCCTTCCAGATACCACTCCAGAGCAGAGGTAATTATAGAACTTTTTTAAGGGATGGTGTCTATAGACAGAAACCAAATCTGCCTACTTATCTGTTAATCGATGTATAAACTGATAAAGCACCCTAACTCTGGCAGTATAAAGGGACATAAACTCAAGAACTTTTCTTTCATGATTCAGATAGAGCATACAATGTTAAACAACTTTATAATGTTAGGCCAGAGGAGGTGTGGTAAAATAATAAATAACATTAGAAATGAAAACAGAAGCTTCCACATGAGACCCTGACAAGACCTGACACTAGTAACCAGGGTCCCCAGTGAAAGCCAAGGTTGTGAAGAAGTCAGTGGAGATGATCTTATAGGGTAGTGGTGGCTAACCTTGGCATCCCAGATGTTTTGAAACTTCATTTCCCATGATGCTTACCCACTCTGCAATCTAGTCGAGCATCTTGGGAAATGTAGCTCCAAAACATCTAGGGTGCTAAGGTTAGCCATCAATATTATAGTTAAGTAAGAATGTACTGTCTTGAAAATAAGTAAAATCAAACATACGTTATCATGATTCAGCATGCAGATTTAAACAACTTTCCAGTTTACTTCTACAGTGTTCTCCCCAGGACCTTTTTAGCAGGTGCACCACCCGGCTGATTTTACTGATCACCCAGCTTAACTTTTAGCCAAAATTAAGAAAAAATTAGCTAATTTTTATTTTTTTATTGCATAAATTATAATTAAATACATTTATGATAAAGGGAAAGTCTAGTCCAAAATAAACATTCACGATTCAGATAGATAATGTAATTTTAAACAATTTTTCAATTTACTTTTATCACCAATTGGTATTCTTAGTTGAAAGCTAAACCTAGGAGGTTCATATGCTAATTTCTAAGCCCTTGAAGGCTGCCTCTTCTCTCAGGGCATTTTGACAGTTTTTCACCACAAGAGGGTGTTAGTTCACGTGTGTCATATAGATAACACTGTGCTCACGCATGTGGAGTTCCAGTGAGCCAGCTCTGATTGGCTAAAATGGATGTCTGTCAAAAGAACTGAAATAAGGGGGCAGTTTGCAGAGGCTTATATACAAGGTAATCACAGAGGTAAAAAGTGTATTTATATAACTGTGTTGCTTATGCAAAACTAGGGAATGGGTAATAAAGAGATTATCTATCTTTTTAAACAATACAAATTCTGGTGTAGAATGTCCCTTGAAATTATGCAATTTATTTATGCTTTGCATAGCAGAAAATTATATCATATTAGAAAATATTACACTGCCCCACCCAGCTACTTTATAATGCCACCTGGCTGGCAACATTTTCTGTGGAGAATACTGTTCTATTATACATCTACTTTGTTATCTTGGTATCCTTTGTTGAGGAATAAGCCTAGGAAGGATCAGGAGCAGAAATCCCCTACTGGGATCTACTTGGTGACTGGTGGCTCCAAATATATTTGTCTTATCATTGGCACACAAACAGGAGCTTGTGTATATAACACGGAAGGGGAATGCACTCTCAGACCAGACCGGGTACACATCCCATAACCCTGCAACATGCACAGCCCTGGGTGCACAATAGCACTCTCAGGAAGCTGCACTGCCCTAGAGTCACAGGCAGTTAACCCCAGACAGGTCTGGGTGCAAGGCCCATAGGGAAAATTACAAAACAAATTAATACAGCACACAGAGAATTCTTCGCATTCTATTGGCTGTTCCGATCAGCCAATAGAATGCGAGCTCAATCTGATTGGCTGATTGGATTTGCCAATTGGATTGAACTTGAATCTTATTGGCTGATTCAATCAGCCAATCAGATTTTTCCTACCTTAATTCCGATTGGCTGATAGAATCCTATCAGCCAATCGGAATTGAAGGGACGCCATCTTGGATGACGTCCCTTAAAGGAATATCCATTTGTCGTTAGTCGTCGGGAAGAAGAGGATGGCTTCGCATCAGCTCGTCTGAAGATGGCTCCGCTCCGGATGGATTGAAGACGCCGCCTGGATGAAGACTTCTATCGGATGGAAGACTTCTTCAGCGCCGCCTGGATGATGACTTCTTCCGCTCCAGATCTCCTCTTTGGTTCCATCGGTGGGTCGGCTGGCTGAAGACGACTCAAGGTAGGATGATCTTCAGGGGGGTAGTGTTAGGTTTATTTAAGTGGGGGTTGGGTTAGATTAGGTGTATGTGGGTGGTGGGTTTTAATGTTGGGGGGTTGTATTTTTTTTTACAGGCAAAAGAGCAGAATTCTTTGGGGCATGCCCCGCAAAAGGCCCTTTTAAGGGCTGGTAAGGTAAAAGAGCTGGTAACCTTTTAATTTAGAATAGGGTAGGGCATTTTTTTAATTTTGGGGGGCTTTGTTATTTTATTAGGGGGCTTAGATTAGGTGTAAGTAGCTTAAATTGTTGTAATATTTTTTAAATGTTTGTAACTTATTTTTTTTATTTTTTGTAACTTAGCTTTTTTTATTTTTTGTACTTTAGTTAATTTATTTAATTTAACTTAATAGTAGTTATTTGTAACTAATTTATTTAATTAATTTAATGATAATGTAGTGTTAGGTTTAATTGTAACTTAGGTTAGGATTTATTTTACAGGTAATTTTGTATTTCTTTTAGCTAGGTAGTTATTAAATAGTTAATAACTATTTAACAATTATTCTAACTAGCTAAAATAAATACAAAGTTACCTGTAAAATAAATATAAATCCTAAAATAGCTACAATATAATTATTATTTATATTGTAGCTATCTTAGGGTTTATTTTACAGCTAAGTATTTAGTTTTAAATAGGATTCATTTATTTAAGTATAGTGTAGTATTAAGTGTAATTGTAACTTAGGTTAGTTTTTATTTTACAGGTAAATTTCTCTTTATTTTAGCTAGGTAGCTATTAAATAGTTAATAACTATTTAATAGCTATTGTACCTAGTTAAAATAAATTGAAAGATGCCTGTAAAATAAAAATAAATCCTAAAATAGCTACAATATAATTATTATTTATATTGTAGCTATCTTAGGGTTTATCTTAAAGGTAAGTATTTAGTTTTAAATAGGATTAATTTATTTAATAAGAGAAATATTATTTAGATTTATTTAATTAATATTTAAGTTAGGGGGGTTTTAGGGTTAGTGTTAGACTTAGGTTTAGGAGTTAATAATTTTATTACAGTGGCGGCGGTGTAGGCGGGGCAGGATAGGGGTTAATAAATGTATTATAGGTGGCAACGGTGTAGGGGGGGCAGATTAGGGGTTAATAAGTTTAATATAGGTTGCGGCAGGGTCCGGGAGCGGCGGTTTAGGGGTTAAACTATTTATTTAGTTGCGGCTAGGTCCAGGATCATCAGGATAGGGGTTAATAACTTTATTATAGGTGGCGACGGTATAGGGGGGGCAGGATAGGGGTTACTAGGTATAATGTAGGTGGCGGCGGTGTCCGGGAGCGGCGGTTTATGGGTTTATACATTTATAAGAGTTGCGGCGGGGTCTAGGAGCGGCGGTTTAGGGGTTAATAACTTTATTGAGTTGCGGGGGGCTTCGGGGGTGCCGGTATAGGGGGTAGAACAGTGTAGTTAGTGTGGGTGCTAAGTGACAGGCTAGCAATAAAGCTGGGAAAAAGCCAAAGAGCAGCGAGATCGGATGAGTGATAACTATCACAGTCCGCTGCTCATCGCCCCGTACTTGGTGCGCGGCTTTTTGACAGCTTTATTAATAACTTAGGCGAAATTTTGAAGGTCCGCGGCGGCAATGGTAGGCGAGCTTAGGCGGGCGTATTGGGCAGGCGAAGGCAGGTAAAGTAGACGCGTTGATAACTACCCCCCTATGCATAATAAATCTGTAAGCAAGGTGAAGTTTGAAATCCGCAATAAGGGGCAAAATGTCCCACAGGAATAAAAGTCTTCAAGGTACCCCAAAATAGTAGAAAAGGGACTGTCCTGATAAAAAAGAACTCATCCTAGGCAATTATCAAAGATTAAAGCATGCTTAATGATAGAATGTTGTTTCAAAATTAGTGATATTAGACAAACCAAGTGTTAGTATGAATATCCACATAGCGTCATGCTTAACAAAACTGGGACTTGATACGCAGCTAATCCTCCTAGAGAGGCGTGATCTCATAGTGCTACACACATTTCACCCTTCTAAATGCTTTGCATCATTATTAATTAGCAGTTGTTACCTGGATTTATGCATGCTCATAGTGGTAACGGTGATATGGACCAATGGCCTTGCTCACATTTTCTTCTAACATGTTATCCATTAATTGTATTCATATCATACATAAACTTATCAAAAGGTGTGTATACCAAAACTGTCACAGATACCAGGCTGCAAGGGCTACCCTCACCCCCCTACTACCCAGCTCACTCCTTTTTACCTTGGATTTGGTCTTTTCATGGCATTTTTTAATCTCCTAGACTCTTGGTTTTGCTTATTTTGTGATCTGTATATCCTCATGGAAGAGCTTAACTCTGACTGCTTGACCTCTTTCCAGCTGGCGAGGCTCTTGCCCCAGAGCTCCACTCTTTCAAGGTCCGATACCCCCTAGGGAGGGCAAGAGGTGTGGTGATTACTGGTGATCCCCCCCTCTACAACCCTACTCCCCTTGGCTTACTCTATGAGAACACCCCACCCGAGGAGGTAATCACTCGGATGATAGCTGACACCACCCAGCTCAAAATGATGGGTCCAAAAGTGTATGGGGGAGCCCTGCCAGTTCCCCTGGATCCACCGTCCCTGCTGAAGAAGTTACCCCATAAGGCTTTTCAAGCCTTCAAAGATAACGAAGAGGAGATCGACAGCTACCTCCAAGTGATTGATGGATGTTTAGGTATACAAGGGGAGACCTAAAGATGGCGCACTTGTGATATATAATAAGGTTCAATAATATTTGATAGCCAGGACAAAAGGCTACGTGAAAAAAAACGAAATTTATGCTTACCTGATAAATTACTTTATTTTACAAAGATATGACGAGTCCATGGATTTCATCCTTACTTGTGGGAAATTAACCTCCTGCTAACAGGAAGTGGCAAAGAGCACCACAGCAGAGCTGTATATATAGCCCCTCCCCTTCCCCTCCACCCTCAGTCATTCGGCCGAAGGTTATAGGAAGAGAAAAGGAAAGGCTAAAAAGGTGCAGAGGTGACTGAAGTTTACAAAAAATATAAAGAAAAACTGTCTTAAAAAGAACAGGGTGGGCCTTGGACTCGTCATATCGTAAAAGAAAGTAATTTATCAGGTAAGCATAAATTTAGTTTTCTTTTACAAAGATATGACGAGTCCACGGATTTCATCCTTACTTGTGGGAAACCAATACCAAAGCAATAGGACAGGAAAGGGAGGGACAAGACAGGAACCTAAACGGAAGGCACCACTGCTTGAAGAACTTTTCTCCCAAAGATAGCCTCAGAAGAAGCAAAAAGTATCAAATTTGTAAAATTTGAAAAAAGTGTGAAAGGACGACCAAGTCGCAGCCTTACAAATCTGTTCAACAGATGCATCGTTTTTAAAAGCCTATGTGGAAGCCGCAGCCCTAGTAGAATGAGCCGTAATTCTTTCAGGAGGCTGCTGTCCAGCAGTCTCATATGCCAGGCGGATGATACTTCTCAGCCAAAAAGAAAGAGAGGTAGCCGTAGCTTTCTGACCCCTACGCTTTCCGGAATAAACAATGAACAATGAAGATGATTGACAGAAATCCTTAGTTGTAGACATGTGCATGGCTAAAAAAATTGGTTTGTTTTCGGTTCGGATCGATTCAGACTTTTCGAATTTCGGTTCGGATCGATTCAAATTCTGCAAAATTTGAATGAATTTGTTTCGGATTTATTCGGATTCGAATAAATTCGGCTGAATTCGGTTCGATTCGATTCGGAAATTCGGTATGTTTTAGGTGGGATATGATGTGTATTAGACTAGTATTATGTACTGTATATTAGGTGTAAATACTAGTGTAATACACGGCCATCCGAATCTACCGAATAAAGTCAGTAGTTAAGAACTTTATGGGCTAACACTGGAATATAAAGCTCTTAACTACAGTGCTAAAGTACACTAACACCCATAAACTACCTATGAACCACTAAACCGAGGCCCCCCCCACATCGCAAACCCTATAATAAAATTATTTAACCCCTAATCTGCCGACTGGACACTGCCGCCACCTACATTATAGCTATTAACCCCTAATCTGCTGTCCCTAACATCCCCGACCCCTACATTATAGTTATTAACCCCTAATCTGCCCCCCCTAACGTCGCCGCAATCTAACTACAAGTATTTACCCCTAATCTGCCGACCGGACATCGCCGCCACTATAATAAATGTATTAACCCCTAAACCGCTGCACTCCCGCCTCGCGAACACTATAATACATTTTATTAACCCCTAATCTGCCCTCCCTAACATCGCCGCCACCTACCTACAATTATTAACCCCTAATTTCCCGCCCCCAACGTCGCCGCTACTATAATAAAGTTATCAACCTATTTATTTTACAGGCAACTTTATATTTATTTTAACTAGGTACAATAGCTATTAAATAGTTATTGACTATTTAATAGCTACCTAGTTAAAATAATTACAAAATTACCTGTAAAATAAATCCTAACCTAAGTTACAATTAAACCTAACACTACACTATCATTAAATAAATTAACTACAAGTACCTACAATTAAATACAATTAAATAAATTAAACTAAAGTACAAAAAACAAACACTAAATTACAAACAAAAAAACCCACTAAATTACAAAAAATAAAAAAAATTACAAGAATTTTAAACTAATTACACCTAATCTAAGCCCCCTTATAAAATAACAAAGCCCCCCAAAATAAAAAAAATGCCCTACCCTATACTAAATTACAAAAGGTAACAGCTCTATTACCTTACCAGCCCTTAAAAGGGCCTTTTGCGGGGCATGACCCAAAGAAAACAGCTCTTTTGCCTGTAAAAAAAAAACACAATACCACCCCCCAACATTACAACCCACCACCCACATACCCCTACTCTAACCCAAACCCCCCTTAAATAAACCTATCACTACCCCCCTGAAGATCTCCCTACCTTGAGTCGTGTTCACCCAGCCGGGCCGAAGTCTTCATCCGATGGGGCACAAGAGGACATCCAGACCGGCAGAAATCTTCATCCAAGTGGGGCAAGAAGAGGTCTTCCATCCATCAGAAAAGTACCAAAAAACAAACAAACACTAAATTACCAAAAATAATAAAATATTACAAGAATTTTAAACTAATTACACCTAATCTAAGCCCCCTACTAGCTATTAATATAGCTACAATATAACTAATAGTTACATTGTAGCTAGGGTTGCACTGATACCGATACTAGTATCGGTATCGGTGCCGATACCAAGTATTTCCATGAGTACTTGTACTTGTGCAAATGCACCAATACTTAAACCGATACCTCCCATTCCTAGCCATACCCTATCTTGTGGTGTTTTTCAAACTGCATGTTCCCATTTCATTTTAAGCTGGAGTGGAGACTTAACTTAAAATTGTTCACTTCTGTTCTGCCAATACAAATTGTTGTTATTTGTATTATTGTACGTCAGCAGTGCTCCAAAAGCTGCTACTTTACAGCTGGAAGCCTATCTGGGAGAGATCACTGTACCTCATACAGACAAACCCCTGAAGTACTGGGCAGTTAATTAACTGAGATTTAATGGCCCAAAAATATCTTTCTGACCCATGCAGTAGTGTGAAAATCTTAGCATCAAACGTCCTTACTGATAGCAGAAACAGACTTATAGCTGAACATGCAGAGATGCTTCTGTTTCTTAATAAGAACTTGCCACTAACTTTTGAAAAAAATATTCTAATTGATAGATTGCCTGTTATATTGCTAGTTCTCATCCTAAACAATTGTGCTCAAAACATACTGTACTCTGAGGAACATCCTTAGCCAGGGCTGGACTGGGAATAAAAAGCAGCCCTGGAAAAATATGAAGACCAGCCCTATTTTCTGTTGTCAGTAGAATGCAAATGCCCCATTTTTCTCAAAGGGGATTACTGGGATACTCCCCCAATATTATTTTCAGAATTAAATTAAATAAATTTTTTATTAAGTACAAATGTCAGATTGCTGAGTTATATAGGCAGCCTACAATCCAATTGCATCCAGTAATGACCCCTTTAATTTGTAGCTTCCCAGCCCCAGCTGTTATTTATTGTTGTTATTATTAATATATGTTATTGTAATATTTTTATTTATAAACATTTTCTGTGAACTTTGTGACAACAAGTACATAAAACTGTTTTATTATTTCAAAATTTCTTTTGAGTTACAGTTCATAATTATAAAGAAGTGATCTTAAATCATTAGTCTGTATTGTGCTTGGTAAACTGTCATGACATTAAAAAAAAGTATCTGTAATTGGTATCGGTGAGTATTTGAAGAAAAGTATAAGTACTTGTACTCGGTCTTAAAAAAGTGGTATCGGTGCAACCCTAATTGTAGCTATTTAAGGATTTATATTTATATTACAAGCAACTTTGTATTTATTTTAACTAGGTACAATAGTTATTAAATAGTTAATAACTATTTAATAAATACCTAGCTAAAATAAATACAAATTTACCTGTAAAATAAATCCTAACCTAAGTTACAATTACACCTAACACTACACTATCATTAAATTAATTAAATAAATGAATCCTATTTAAAACTAAATACTTAAAGGGACAGTCTAGTCAAAATTAAACTTTCATGATTCAGATAGGGCATGCCATTTTAAACAACTTTCCAATTTACTTCTATTATCTAATTTGCTCAATTCTTTAGATATCCTTTGTTGAAGAAATAGCAATGCACATGTGTGAGCCAATCACACAAGACCTCTAGGTGCAGCAACCAATCAGCAGCTACTGAGCATATCTAGATATGCTTTTCAGCAAGTGATATCAAGAGAATGAAGCAAATTAGATAATAGAATTAAATTAGAAAGTTGTTTAAAATTACATGCTCTTTCTAAATCACAAAAGAAAAAAAATGGCTTTCATGTCCCTTTAACTGTAAAATAAACCCTAATATAGCTACAATATAACACATAGTTGCATTGTAGCTATTTTAGGATATATATTTATTTTACAGGCAACTTTGTATTTATTTTAACTAGGTAAAATAGCTATTAAATAGTTATTTACTGTTTAATAGCTACCTAGTTAAAATAATTACAAACTTACCTGTAAAATAAATCCTAACCTAAGTTACAATTAAACCTAACGCAACACTATCATTAAATTAATTAAATAAATTAACTACAAGTACCTACAATTAAATAAACTAAACTAAAGTACAAAAAAACAAACACTAAATTAGAAAAAATAAAAAAATATTACAAGAATTTTAAACTAGTTACACCTAATCTAAGCCCCCTAAAAAAATAACAAAGCCCCCCAAAATAAAAAAATGCCCTACCCTATACTAAATTACAAAGTTAACAGCTCTATTACCTTACTAGCCCTTAAAAGGGCCTTTTGCGGGGCATGCCCCAAAGAAAACAGCTCTTTTGCCTGTAAAAAAAACACAATACCCCCCCACATTACAACCCACCACCCACATACCCCTACACTAACCCAAACCCCCTTAAATAAACCTAACACTACCCCCCTGAAGATCTCCCTACCTTGAGTCGTGTTCACCCAGCCAGGCCGAAGTCTTCATCCGATGGGGCAGAAGAGGACATCCAGACCGGCAGAAGTCTTCATCCAAGCGGGGCAAGAAGAGGTCTTCCATCCATCAGAAGTCTTCATCCAGACGGCATCTTCTATCTTCATCCATCCGGAGCGGAGCGGCAACATCCTGGAGACATCCGACACGGAGCATCCTCTTCTTTCTTGATCCGACGACTAAATGACTGTACCTTTAAGTGACGTCATCCAAGATGGCGTCCCTTGAATTCCGATTGGCTGATAGGATTCTATCAGCCAATCGGAATTAAGGTAGGAAAAATCTGATTGGCTGATTCAATCAGCCAATCAGATTCAAGTTCAATTCGATTGGCTGATCCAATCAGCCAATCAGATTGAGCTCGCATTCTATTGGCTGATCTGAAAAGCCAATAGAATGCGAGGTCAATCTGATTGGCTTATTGGATCAGCCAATCGGATTGAACTTGAATCTGATTGGCTGATTGAATCAGCCAATCAGATTTTTCCTACCTTAATTCCGATTGGCTGATAGAATCCTATCAGCCAATCGGAATTCAAGGGACGCCATCTTGGATGACGTCACTTAAAGGTACAGTCATTTAGTCGTCGGATCAAGAAAGAAGAGGATGCTCCGCGTCGGATGTCTTCAGGATGCTGCCGCTCCGCTCCGGATGGATGAAGATAGAAGATGCCGCCTGGATGAAGACTTCTGATGGATGGAAGACCTCTTCTTGCCCCGCTTGGATGAAGACTTCTGCCAGTCTGGATGTCCTCTTCTGCCCCATCGGATGAAGATATCGGCCCGGCTGGGTGAACACGACTCAAGGTAGGGAGATCTTCAGGGGGGTAGTGTTAGGTTTATTTAAAGGGGTTTGGGTTAGAGTAGGGGTATGTGGGTGGTGGGTTGTAATGTGGGGTGGGTATTGTGTTTTTTTTTTTTTCAGGCAAAAGAGCTGTTTTCTTTGGGGCATGCCCCGCAAAAGGCCCTTTAAACGGCTGGTAAGGTAATAGAGCTATGAACTTTTGTAATTTAGTATAGGGTAGGGCATTTTTTTATTTTGGGGGCTTTGTTATTTTATTAGGGGGCTTAGATTAGGTGTAATTAGTTTAAAATTCTTGTAATATTTTTTTATTTTTTTCTAATTTAGTGTTTGTTTTTTTGTACTTTAGTTTATTTAATTGTATTTAATTGTAGGTACTTGTAGCTAATTTATTTAATTTATTTAATGATAGTGTAGTGTTAGGTTTAATTGTAACTTAGGATTTATTTTCGAGGTAATTTTGTAATTATTTTAACTAGGTAGCTATTAAACAGTAAATAACTATTTAATAGCTATTTTACTTAGTTAAAATAAATACAAAGTTGCCTGTAAAATAAATATAAATCCTAAAATAGCTACAATGTAACTATTAGTTATATTGTAGCTATATTAGGGTTTATTTTACAGGTAAGTATTTAGTTTTAAATAGGATTCATTTATTTAATTAATTTAATGATAGTGTAGTGTTAGGTGTAATTGTAACTTAGGTTAGGATTTATTTTACAGGTAAATTTGTATTTATTTTATCTAGGTAGTTATTAAATAGTTATTGTTAGGTTTATTTAAGGGGGTTTGGGTTAGAGTAGGGGTATGTGGGTGGTGGCTTGTAATGTTGGGGGGTGGTATTGTGGGGGGTTTTTACAGGCAAAAGGACTGTTTTCTTTGGGGCATGCCCCGCAAAAGGCCCCTTTAAGGTAAGGTAATAGAGCTGTTACCTTTTGTAATTTAGTATAGGGTAGGGCATTTTTTTATTTTGGGGGGCTTTGTTATTTTATTAGGGGGCTTAGATTAGGTGTAATTAGTTTAAAATTCTTGCAATATTTTTTTATTTTTTGTAATTTAGTGGGGTTTTTTTGTAATTTAGTTTAGTTTATTTAATTGTATTTAATTGTAGGTACTTGTAGTTAATTTATTTAATGATAGTGTAGTGTAAGGTTTAATTGTAACTTAAGTTAGGATTTAATTTACAGGTAATTTTGTAATTATTTTAACTAGGTAGCTATTAAATAGTGAATAACTATTTAATAGCTATTGTACCTAGTTAAAATAAATACAAAGTTGCCTGTAAAATAAATATAAATCCTAAAATAGCTACAATGTAACTATTAGTTATATTGTAGCTATATTAGGGTTTATTTTACAGGTAAGTATTTAGTTTTAAATAGGATTAATTTATTTAATTATAGTAAATTTATTTCGTTTTATTTAAATTATATTTAAGTTAGGGGGTGTTAGGGTTAGACTTAGGTTTAGGGGCTAATAACTTTATTATAGTAGCGGTGACGTTGGGGGCGGGAGATTAGGGGTTAATAATTGTAGGTAGGTGGCAGCGATGTTAGGGAGGGCAGATTAGAGGTTAATAAAATGTATTATAGTGTTTGCGAGGCGGGAGTGTGGCGGTTTAGGGGTTAATACATTTATTATAGTGGCGGCGATGTCCGGTCGGCAGATTAGGGGTTAATACTTGAAGTTAGATTGCGGCGACGTTGGGGGGCGCAGATTAGGGGTTAATAGCTATAATGTAGGTGGCGGCAATGTCCGGTCGGCAGATTAGGGGTTAATAATTGTAGTTAGATTTCGGCGATGTTGGGGGGGCAGATTAGGGGTTAATAACTATAATGTAGGGGTCGGCGATGTTAGGGACAGCAGATTAGGGGTTAATAGCTATAATGTAGGTGGCGGCGATGTCCGGTCGGCAGATTAGGGGTTAATAATTGAAGTTAGATTGCGGCGACATTGGGGGGGCAGATTAGGGGTTAATAACTATAATGTAGGGGTCGGCGATGTTAGGGACAGCAGATTAGGGGTTAAAATAGCTATAATGTAGGTAACGGCGATGTCCGGTCGGCAGATTAGGGGTTAATACTTGTAGTTAGATTGCGGCGACGTTGGGGGGGCAGATTAGGGGTTAATGAAATTTATTACAGTGTTTGTGAGGCGGGAGTGCGGCGGTTTAGGGGTTAATACATTTATTATAGTGGCGGCGATATCCGGTCGGCAGATTAGGGGTTAATAATTGTAGTTAGGTTGCGGCGATGTTGGGGGGGCAGATTAGGGGTTAATAAATATAATATAGGGGTCGGCGGTGTTAGGGGCAGCAGATTAGGGGTTCATAGGGATAACGTAGGTGGCGGCGGTATCCGGAGCGGCAGATTAGGGGTTAATAAGATAATGCAGGCGTCAGCGATAGCGGGGGCGGCAGATTAGGGGTTAATAAGTGTTAGATTAGGGGTGTTTAGAGACTCGGGGTACATGTTAGGGTGTTAGGTGCAGACTTAGTGTTTCCCCATAGGAAACAATGGGGCTGCGGTGTTAGGTTTTTTTCAGCCGAAACTGCCCCATTGTTTCCTATGGGGGAATGCCGAATTTTACCGAGCTAATTCGGATTTATTTGGAGATACGGCAGCTATTTCGGATTCATTCGGTAGATTCGGGAGTATTTTAATTTGGAAATTCGAATCAATCCGAATCTCTGAATTTACCGAATTTTCCGAATTTCCGAATAAATCCGAAACGAATCGCACATGTCTACTTAGTTGCCTGTAAGTAAAACTTTAAGGCACGGACCACGTCCAATTTATATAACATACGCTCCATCTTAGAAGAAGGATTAGGACACAAGGAAGGAACAACAATTTCCTGATTAATATTCTTATTCGAAACAACCTTAGGAGAAAACCAGGTTTGGTACGTAAAACCATCTTATCAGAATGAAATATGAGATAAGGCGAATCACACTGTAACGTTGAAAGCTCAGAAACTCTTCGAGCAGAAGAAATAGAAACCAAAAACAAAACTTTCCAAGATAACAGTTTAATATCTATGGAATGTATAGGTTCAAATTGAACCCCTTGAAGAACTCGAAGAACTAAGGCTTAACCCTAGATAGAGCCTGACAAAAAGACTGAACATCTGGTACATTTGCCAAACATTTGTGAAACAGAATTGACAAAGCTGAAATTTGTCAGCTGCAGATAAATTAGATTTGGATGTTGGAAAGGACCTTAAATGAGAAGGTCCTGTCTCAATGGAAGTTTCCACGGTGGCAGAGAGGACATGTCCACTAAATCCACATACCAAGTCCTGCGTGGCCACGCAGGCGCTATCAGGATCACTGAAGCTCTCTCCTGTTTGATTTGAGCAATCACGCATAGGAGGAGAGGAAACGGCGGAAACACATAAGCTAGGCTGAACAACCAAGGCACTGCCAAGGCATCTATCAGTTCGGCCTGAGGATCCCTTGACCTGGATCCGTACCTTGGAAGCTTGGCATCTGTTGGGATGCCATCAAATCCAATTCCGGTCTGCCCCATCTGAGAATCAATGAGGCAAATACCTCCGGGTGAAGTTCCCACTTCCCCGGATGAAAAGTCTATCGACTTAGAAAATCTGCTTCCCAGGTCTCTACTCCTGGGATGTAGATCGCTGACAGATGACAAGAGTGGGCCTCCACCCAACTGATTATTTTGGATACCTCTATCATCGCTAAGGAACTCCTTGTTCCCCCTTGATGATTGACATATGTTACATTCGTGATGTTGTCCGACTGGAATCTGATGAATTTGGCCGAAGCCAACTGAGGCCATGACTGAAGCGCATTGAATATTGCTCTCAGTTCCAGAATATTGATTGGAAGAAGAGACTCCACTTGAATCCAAACACCCTGAGCCTTCAGGGAGTTCCAAACTGCACCCCAGCCCAGAAGGCTGGCATCTGTTGTTACTATTACCCACAAGGGCCTGCGGAAACAAGTCCCTTGGGACAGATGATCCGGCGACAACCACCAAAGAAGAGAGTTTCTGGTCTCTTGATCCAGATTTATCTGAGGAGATAAATCCGCATAATCCCCATTCCACTGTCCGAGCATGCACAGTTGCAGTGGTCTGAGATGAAAGTGAGCAAACAGAACGATGTCCATTGCCACTACCATTAATCCAATTACTTCCATACAATGAGCCACTGATAGCCAAGGAATGGACTGAAGTGCTCGGCAAATATTTCAAATCTTTGATTTTCTGACCTCCGTCAGAAATATTTTCATGGCTACCGAGTCTATCAGAGTTCCCAAGAAAGGAACCCTTGTCTGTGGGACAAGTGAACTCTTCTCTATGTTCACCTTCCAGCCGTGAGTTCTGAGTAAAGACAACACTGTGTCCGTGTGAGATTTTGTCAGATGATATGTTGACACCTGAATCAGAATGTCGTCCAGATAAGGCGTCACCGCTATTCCTTGTGGTCTGAGAACCGCCAAAAGAGACCCTAGAACCTTTGTGAAGATTCTGGGTGCTGTGGCCAATCCGAAAGGAAGAGCCACGAATTGATAATGTTTGTCCAGAAAGGAAGACCTTAGAAACTGATGATGATCCTTGTGGATAGGAATATGAAGGTAAGCATCCTTCAAGTCCTTGGTAGTCATATATTGACCCTCCTGGATCATTGGTAAAATTGTTTGTATTGTCTCCATCTTGAATGATGGAACTCTTAGAAATTAGTTTAGACACTTGAGATCTAAAAATGGGTCTGAACGTTCCCTCCTTTTTGGGAACCACAAATAGGTTTGAGTAAAACCCCTGTTCCAATCTTGGAACTGGACAAATTACGCCCATAGTAGAAAGGTCTTTTACACAGCGTAAGAACGCCTCTCTTTTTATCTGGTTTGCAGATAACTTTGAAAGATGAAATCTCCCTCTTGGGAGAAAGTCCTTGAATTCCAATAGATAACCGTGGGTCACTATTTCTAGTCGTTATTTAAAAGCTTGGTTATCAAGCTTCTAAATACTGCTTCAAGTAACAGACCCGGGACTGCCTGAGAAGTTGCTATGGAGCCTTTCCTCATCACAGGGGTGACCAGTGAGCTGAAAACTATGAGCGCCAGCCTGCAATTGTAGCACTTTGTTTCACACAAGTGCCACTACCATTGTGAGTAGTTTTCTTACCTTTTGTTTGAGATTTGTTTTCTAACAGAATTCACTATGAGGCGCCCCTTGTTCGCTCTCTAGCTACCTCCAAGTGTTTGAGACACAGTATGAGTTGTAGGGCGTTGCTAACGCCGACCAAGTCACCATCCTTCTCGGAAAGCTGTCCAGACGAACCCTAGAAGCTTTTCACACTGTCCCCTTGGGGAACCGAAAGTACTATGACCGGGTAAAGGAGTGCATCCTTGCCCGATATGGTCTCATGCCGGAGGCTCACCGGCTGAAGCTCCAGGAACTAGAGAGACAAGAAGGGCAGCATTTCATGGAGTGGACACACCGGTTCAACCGTTCCTTGGACTCTTGGTTCGCAGCCTGCCAAGTAATTACCCTGGCCAAAGCCACCCAGCTCATCCTAAGGGAACATTTTTATACTCACTCTCCATCGGAGATATGAGAATGGGTCCAAGATCAGCGGCCCGAGACACCAAGCTGCCGTCCTGGCTGATCAGTTCCTGGATGCCCGGCATCAGGCCTGCCCTGACCCGCGACCTGCAGTAGACATTGTTGGCCCCTTGCCTTGTCCCAGTCCATCAGGGAAGAAGGATATCCTGACTATGCCACCTGATGCCCGGAGGCAATTCCCCTGTCCAATATTCAGGCAGAAACAGTGGCCGATGCATTGCTCCGGATATTTGCCAGGGTGGGCTTTCTCCAGGAAGTCATCTCAGACCAAGGGATCAAGTTCACTGCTGAGCTCACTCCGCAGCTATGGCGGCTCTGCGGTATAAGACCCCTGCCAAGCTCTCCATACCACCCCCAGACTAATGGGCTGTGTGAGTGGTTCAACAGAACCCTGAAGCAACTGCTTAGGACGTTCTCAGCCTCTCACAAAGACTGGGAGAGATACCTGCCGCACCTCCTGTTTGCATACCGAGAGGTGCCTCAGGAATCCACTGGGTTCTCCCCCTTTTAATTAGTGTATGGACAGATGGTGAGGGGGCCCCTAGACTTATTTAGAGCCCACTGGGAAGGATCAGTTGGGGAGGAGGAAAACTCCATAGTGGGGTATGTCCTAGAGTTCCGGGATCGACTGAAGGACCTCGCCACTAGGGTACGAGAGAACCTTCAGGTCGCCCAACGTAAACAGAAGCGGTGGTACGACCAAAATGCTCCTAACCGCACTTTAGATGCAGGGAAAAAGGTCCTGGCCCTGAAGCCTATAAAAACAAACAAGTTACAGGCTTCATGGCAGAGATTCTACCGAGTGGTAGAACAACTCTGTGATATGACCTACCTGGTATTTGGCTACCAGACTTTTCATGTGAACATGCTGAAGACATACCAGGAGAGGCAGGAGAAGATAGCCGCCATATGCGCTCTGGCCATAGAGGACTCAGAGTCTCCCCATGCCAGAGCTACCCGGGAGAAATAGGAAGCCCACCGGGCTAAGGGACGTCCAGCTGGATGAGAGGCTAGTGACTGAGCAGAAAGAGCAGGTCAGGCAGCTCTTAGGGAGCTGACAAGACATGTTCTCCACTGACCTTGGGTACACCACGGTAGCAGTGCACCGAATGGAGACCCCGGGGCAGGCACCACTGCGGCAGCCGGTGTACCAGGTCCCCTAATCAGTTAGAGACAGGGAAATGCTGGACTTAGGCGTGATTGAGCTGTCCAACAGTCCTTGGGCTTCCCTGTTGGTCCTGGTCCCCAATTGGGACAGAACCACCCAATTCTTAATGATTGGACCACGACCGATGCCTACCCTATGCCCAGGGTGGATGACCTCCTAGACCACATTGCCGGGGGAAACTTCCTGCCCACCCTAGACCTCTGCAAGGGGTATTGGCAAATCCCCCTGGAGCCGGAATCTATTCAAAAGTCGCCCTTCATCACCCCATTTGGCCTATACCAGTTTAAGGTCATGCCATATGGGATGAAGAATGCTCCGGCGACCTTCCAGAGGATGGTAGACTGCCTCCTTGATGGACTTCAGGATTATGCTTGCGCATACTTGGACGACATAGAGATCTATATCGATACCTGGGAGGACCACCTAGTCCATCTGGGTACCATCCTAGACCGCATCAGGGCTGCAGGTTTGACCCTCAAGCCCGACAAATGTATGATAGGGCACTCGGAGGTCCAGTATCTTGGGCATCGGGTAGGCTGCGGAATGCAGTGGCTGGATTGATGCAGTCAACAACTGGCCCACCCCTAAGACCAAGACCCAAGTCCAAGCCTTTCTAGGGATGGCAGGTTACTACCACAAGTTTGTCTAACTATAGTGCTGTGGCCAAACCCCTGAACGACCTGACCCGCAAACATTCACCCAAACAAGTCCTGTGGTCCCCGGAGTGTGAAACAACTTTTCAAAACCTTAAGACAGCCATAACCTCTGCCCCCATCCTGGCTGCTCCTAACCCGTCCAAGCATTTTTGTGTTCATACAGATGCCTCCATGTTCAGGTTGGGAGCAGTACTAAGCAAGGTGGACGAAGAGGGTCATTAGCACCCTGCAGCCTACATCAGCTGGAAACTATTGCCCAGAGATGTAGGATACGCAGCAGTAGAGGAGTGCCTGGCTCTGGTGTGGGCCCTTAAAAAACAACAGCCATATCTCTATGGAAGGGCCTTCACCGTCCTCACCAATCACAACCCCCTGGTATGGCTTAACCGAGTTTTGAAGGACAACGGACATCTGTTGCGGTGGAGTTTAGCCATGCAGCCTTTCAACTTTAATATCCAATACCGGCCGGGAAAGAATAATGGGCTGATTGTCTTTCCCGGCAAACTGAGTTGGAATAGCCTCCCCGGACAGCCCCAGGCTGACCCGTGTGAGGATCTAGCCGGGTCTGCTGGACTGTTAAAGGGGGAGCACTGTCACAGGTACCAGGCTCCAAGGGCTACCCTCACCCCCCTACTACCCAGCTCACTCCTTTTTACCTCGGATTTGGCCTTTTCATGGCATTCGCGATCTCCCAGACTCTTGGTTTTGCTTGTTTTGTGATCTGTATATCCTCACGGAAAAGCTGATCTCTGACCGCCTGACCTCTTTCCGGGTGGCCGGGCTCCTAGAACTACCGGCTAGCCGCTCCTTCTGGAATATCCGCTGACTTTTACCCCAGGTCGCTCCAGCGGCCCCTTGCCCCAGAGCTCTGCTATTTCAGGGATTGATACCCCCTAGGGAGGGCAAGAGGTGGGGTGATTACTGGAAGGGATCTCCCTTGGGAACTTGGGGTTTTGGACCCCACCTCTACAACCCTACTCCCCTTGGCTAACCAGGTGCACGTTTGATCAGCTGCCGTTCCGGCCACGGGTCATGTCGCTTTTTGGACTGTAGCATATGGGGGCTGAGGGCTTTCCACAGACACCCTGCAAGTGCTGCCGCTCCCCCAGGATCACCCAGAAATTACCACCTCTATATCCCTGGGACTCTATAAGACTATGGACACAATGGGGGGCACCAGCCTGTCTGAAGGGGCGGGAATGGCGGGAGATCTGGGGGTCTGATAAGACCCTTATCAAGATGAGCTGGGTGTATATAAGTGTGTGTGTTTTCACAATAAAGTATGTTCTGGCTCCACCTGAATACTGATTTTGTCTGGTTATTTGGGTGGGCTCTTCTATAATCACTTTTTTCCAGCTCTACAGCTACAGGTTCCAGGTATATGAAGGACCCTCTTGGTGGAGCTACCCAGTTGGGGTAGCCGGTGTCCGTCACAAAAACGTTTAAGAGAGTGGGAATAAACATTTAAAAAAAAAAAATCCTTCTTAGTGTGTACATATATCAATAATATAATGATTCTACCTAACAGCAAACTCAAAAGTAACATAACAGGCCCTTATATTTTATTTCCATTAGGCATGAATGATTGGAACACACTTTGGAGTTACAAATGTCTTTTTTGGAAAAAAATATTTATTTTAACTTTTAAAACTATCAAAAAGTCCAATGTTTATGTAAATCAAAACTTTAATTAGATATGGATAAAAATTACCGAATCAAATATCATAGTTTTAATCTCCAAATAAAGGAGCCAAATGTATTTCATCAAATAAAATAAATTGTATCAACCAAAACCTAAGTGTTAAAAAATTGTATCTTTATGGAGCTGGACTTTTCCTTCTTATTGCATTCCTTTTATTATCAGTCATACACCAATATTTGTTACACAGAATCACAAATAATTATTCCTAAAAAGGACAACAAATTGAAACATTAGTGTTACATTCAACATAGAATATGCAAATAGCTCAGTCCCCAAGGAAGGGAGCAAAATGTATTTCTTCATTCATGCCCCTTGGTTGCAAAGAATCCAAATTGTAGATCCATTTACATTCTGCTTTTAACAACAGTTTAACAATCTCTCCTCCTCTGGATTTTAAATCTATCAATTATAGGCCCATCCATGTTAGGTCCTTATTGCTACTGTTATGATGCTCCATAAAGTATCTTGGTACTCCACTGCTTTTTATTCTTTTATTGGTTATATCCCTCTCAAGTAGGTTTTCCCTATGTAAAATTATGGGCAGGTACATGCCACCATGTAGACTACTCCAACACTCTTGCAGTCTATGTGACCTTTTATTTTAAATTGTTTGCTATCCACATTTGTAACTTTATTACCTTTTAGTAAAAATTTACATATTATGCACTTGCCACAGGCTCTTTTTTCTTTCTAGCCAACCAATTTTCATTTAAAGGCGAACTCACATAATGACTGTCTACTAATTTATCCTTTAGAGAAGGTGCTCTCCTGGCTGTCATCTGGGGATATTTGACAACAATTTGTTGTAATTCTGTGTCTAAAAGTAATAACCCTCAATGTTTTTTAAGTATTGCTCTTAATTCATTCAACCTACTAATATATATTGAGATGCATCTTACTATGGACTGTTTCATATGTTTTCACTATAAAGGAGGACTTCTCTGTCTGTGTCTAATGCTTTTTTTGTACCCCTGTTTAATACATTTCCTAGGGTAGCCAAACTTCTGTAGAATGTCAATTATATTCTCAGCCTCCCATTTCCCTAAGTACAAACAGGCATAAGTTGGGGCACCCATGGCTGTTCCCTTAAGCTGTTTATAGTATTTTTGTTAAATAGTTAAGTTCTAATAAAAATTGCAATAGTGTTACCACAAACTCTGTATGTTCCTCATAATGATTTCCTCTTTGCATTAAAAATATCTCAAAAAACGAAAAAGAAAAAACAGGTGCACAAGGCACGATTCAAGTGTAAAAGTTTTAATAACAAAGTAACACACGCACAGTAATAATTGCACTTACTAGATTAAAAATAAAAGTATGCATATAAACACCACTCCTTGGGTCTGCAGCTCCTGTAACAGTGGCACAGATGGTCTTTCTCCTTACAGCTTTTGTCCAACAGCATCAGGTAAAGGTAATCCGGATCCTTAACCTGAGCGTGTGACCAGCTTCTGTACACAGGTTGTTCCGCTTCCCAGAAAAGAGTGACAGTCTGCAGTGACTGGCCTGACGCGTTTCCCCCGACTTCGGCCGGGCTTTTTCAAAGGCTTAATGGCCCGATGTGCACAAACACCTGCAATAAACCCCTTATCGCTTGTGCGTAACTGTAGCGCTCCACTCGTAGCTAGTATGTAGGAATTCTATAATATCAGTTTATTTCATATATATATAGCTAGGTAATTTGATACTACTGAGAATCATCACTCTAGCCTCACTTTGGATCAGCACAGACTGAATTCTGAATCCTCATTAATTGTTCCTGGGATCTCAGCTCTCTCCCTCAGCGGTTCACCATTCTGCCAGCACTATTTGCGATCAGCTGTGTTTGTATCTGCACGGACCATTTTGCTCAAGAAAGATTGTATCCCAAAAAAACTCCTACCAAAAAGGGATGTGAGTGGAATAAGAGGCCGGGAGAAATACTTGTCCAGATCTCGAGTTACAGACAGCGACACCCGGCATTCAGGTTGGATTTGTCCTGACTTCTTTGATTAAGCACTTTCATAGCAAGCGGTTCTGAGCGGAACTTTCAAACTACATGCTCAAACATACCTCACAAGTTTGAGGTTGACTCTTGTGAGTAGATACCCTACGGGGAGCAGTTTTAATATACCCCTGTATTATTGTTTAAATTAAATTGATTTGCACTATGTAGGTGCCTTTGTGCGCTTTCTTTCTCATTTTTTTAGATTTCTACCTTACTCCGTGAGATTCCGGAGGATTAATAAGATACAGCAGCCGACACCTACAATTGATCTGCACTATTACGTGGGATCCAACCAACTTATCCTTTTTATTGTGATTTATTATCTTATCATTATATATTTCATTCTGTTATATATTTTCAATGAATCAATATTATTTGATTATTTGAATGTTTTGATTTTGGCATCATCCAGATATTTATATTGTATTTTAAAAAAATAGGTTTATTTAGAGCGCAGTTCTGTGTTTTGAAAGAGAGGTTTTTTAACCCTTTGACATACACGCTTTTTTTGTTTCATATATATATATATATATATATATATATTAAAAAAAACAATAAATACATATATATATATATACAGGGAGTGCAGAATTATTAGGCAAATGAGTATTTTGACCACATCATCCTCTTTATGCATGTTGTCTTACTCCAAGCTGTATAGGCTCGAAAGCCTACTACCAATTAAGCATATTAGGTGATGTGCATCTCTGTAATGAGAAGGGGTGTGGTCTAATGAAATCAACACCCTATATCAGGTGTGCATAATTATTAGGCAACTTCCTTTCCTTTGGAAAATGGGTCAAAAGAAGGACTTGACAGGCTCAGAAAAGTCAAAAATAGTGAGATATCTTGCAGAGGGATGCAGCACTCTTAAAATTGCAAAGCTTCTGAAGCGTGATCATCGAACAATCAAGCGTTTCATTCAAAATAGTCAACAGGGTCACAAGAAGCGTGTGGAAAAACAAAGGCGCAAAATAACTGCCCATGAACTGAGAAAAGTCAAGCGTGCAGCTGCCAAGATGCCACTTGACACCAGTTTGGCCATATTTCAGAGCTGCAACATCACTGGAGTGCCCAAAAGCACAAGGTGTGCAATACTCAGAGACATGGCCAAGGTAAGAAAGGCTGAAAGACGACCACCACTGAACAAGATACACAAGCTGAAATGTCAAGACTGGGCCAAGAAATATCTCAAGACAGATTTTTCTAAGGTTTTATGGACTGATGAAATGAGAGTGAGTCTTGATGGGCCAGATGGATGGGCCCGTGGCTGGATTGGTAAAGGGCAGAGAGCTCCAGTCCGACTCAGACGCCAGCAAGGTGGAGGTGGAGTACTGGTTTGGGCTGGTATCATCAAAGATGAGCTTACGGGGCCTTTTCGGGTTGAGGATGGAGTCAAGCTCAACTCCCAGTCCTACTGCCAGTTTCTGGAAGACACCTTCTTCAAGCAGTGGTACAGGAAGAAGTCTGCATCCTTCAAGAAAAACATGATTTTCATGCAGGACAATGCTCCATCACACGCGTCCAAGTACTCCTCAGCGTGGCTGGCAAGAAAGGGTATAAAAGAAGAAAATCTAATGACATGGCCTCCTTGTTCACCTGATCTGAACCCCATTGAGAACCTGTGGTCCATCATCAAATGTGAGATTTACAAGGAGGGAAAACAGTACACCTCTCTGAACAGTGTCTGGGAGGCTGTGGTTGCTGCTGCTGCACGCAATGTTGATGGTGAACAGATCAAAACACTGACAGAATCCATGGATGGCAGGCTTTTGAGTGTCCTTGCAAAGAAAGGTGGCTATATTGGTCACTGTTTTGTTTTTGAATGTCAGAAATGTATATTTGTGAATGTTGAGATGTTATATTGGTTTCACTGGTAAAAATAAATAATTGAAATGGGTATGTATTTGTTTTTTGTTAAGTTGCCTAATAATTATGCACAGTAATAGTCATCTGCACACACAGATATCCCCCTAAAATAGCTATAACTAAAAACAAACTAAAAACTACTTCCAAAACTATTCAGCTTTGATATTAATGAGTTTTTTGGGTTCATTGAGAACATGGTTGTTGTTCAATAATAAAATTAATCCTCAAAAATACAACTTGCCTAATAATTCTGCACTCCCTGTATATATATACACACACACACACATACAGTATCCTCCCCAGGACCTTTTTAGTGTGATTTTAGCTGATTTTACTGACCACCCGTCTTAAATTTTAGCCAGTATTAAGCTAAAATGAGATAATATTAAAATTGTTAAATTTTTATTGCGCAAATTATCATTAACCCCTTAAGCCATAATGACGTAAATATACGTTGTGCAGTACTTTGTGTATCGTACCGCAAAACGTATATATATATATGTTGGAGCTGCAGGAAGCTCCAGCAGTCTCGGCTCCTGAGCTTATGGCATCAGTCTTCATATGGAACCAGAGCATATGCTATAGTAAACCCATGATATAACATAAGGAATAGGAGTGAGGCACGTTCCTTACTCTGATAAAAGTCACACACAGTGATGAAACCGGACAATGGGTGGGGCTTAATTACGTGTGGTAAAGAAAAGTTAAGTGTTCGCACTAGAAAAATCACTCACTGCCTCTCCCAGGTCCCCCTTCCACAAGGGTACCAAAGATTAGAAGTGATACAGTATAAATAGTAGGAGGGCGCTAGAGCGGAGTGAAAATAAGTGTGGGTGACTATTGGTGCAAAAATAATAACCTGTGTAGGACGAATTTAGAAAAAATATAGAAAAAATATAAAGAATATAAAAAATAATAAAATAAAAGATATGGAATAAGGTTTTTTTAAACCTAATGTTAAAAAATGTAAAAGACAGGATGTTAAGTATACAAAATAAATTTATTAAATCCTGATAACTGATCAAGTAGACACATATATCGAATACAAATACCTATATCGTTATAGGTGAATAACATCTAATTTGATATAAAATTACATAAGAGTACATATACTTAGTTAAAAGTGGCTAAGTGGATATCAAGTGGCAATATTGTTAATAGATTAGAACATTCAAATTAATCTGTAATGTGTAACTAGCAAGCATATATACCTAATGTGTGTATACTACTTATTATACAAAAAGACAGAAAGTAAAATCTTTTTTACTCATATATATATAAAAAGGGACGTCTCCCATAATACCACCAAAAAAATATAATTAAAACAAATTTAAAAATATATATATATAAAAATATATATATATAAAAATATATATATATATAAAAATGGAGAAGCCTTAGTGAGCGTTAAGTTGTAAAAGTTCCAGCTTTCAGTTGCAGTTCCTAGAAATGCGGCATATAGCCTAAGGTATTGATTGTAATGGATACACAATTTCAAGTAAACACTTTCTACAAAGTTGCAAACGAACCGACATACACTAACAAAGAGTGTGCGGCGCTGGTAATTATGGCGTGTACTCCCAAAGATTCAATGGCTGCAAACGGCTGTGAGTTAGCCGTATAAGTTAACAGTGTATGCCGAGCTTGAATCAGGTACTCACCCTCACGATTTCAATGGTAATTTGGGGTGTACCTCTTATGCTTCTCTCTCCTTGATTCCTCTGTTCCTGCTCTGCTAACACTTCAGATCTTTTAAGTGTAGATATTCTGTTACAAGCGTTACAGAGGCTTTCAAATAATGACTGTGTGCGGGGATTCCATCTTGTGCGACACAGAGTCTCAATAGGCACTCTCTGTAAAGATCCTCTCTTGGAAGTTGATTACCTGCACTTAGTGCATTAGCACAGAGTTAAGTGTAATTCAGCAATGAATAGGTGACACAAAAAAGTCCAATATTGAGTTTGGCCAAACTCTCGAATTGCTGGCAATAAATGTTAAATAGTATACCGGAACAAAAGGTGAGTTTCACCCGTAGATTGGCCTTTTTCTAGATCTATCTATCTATCTTGAAAAAGCCCAATCTATTTGTGAAACGCGTTGAAGTGCTGCCAGTTAAAAAGAGACTCACCTTTTGTTCCGGTATACTATTTAACATTTATTACTAGCAATTCTAGCTCCCTCCTACTATTTATACTGTATCACTTAATTATGTGTGAACAGCCTGCTGTTTGAATTGATACAGTGAGTGATTCATGATATAAAAAATAGTTAGAGTACATAGATATTGTACAATTTTAAATACCTTTCCATTGTACTTCTATTATCACACTTGCTTCATTCTAGGAGCTAGCTGAATGAAAATGACAAGAGGCATATGTGTGCATCCATGAATCAGAACCTAGCTCCCAGTAGTGCTTTGCTGCTCCTGAGCATACTTAGGTATGCTTCTCAACAAAGGATACTAAGAGAACTAATCAAATTAGATAATTGAAGTAAATTGGAAAGTTGTTTAAAATGTCATGCTCCATCGGAATTATAAAAGTTTAATTTTGACTTTACTGTCCCTTTAAATGCTCTCCTACTCAACAAGTTAGTTTGATTTCACACACGAGAGTCATTAGCATTTTCTTTTTGGTTAATAACCTCTCCAAGTCCTTGAACTTGATTAAAAACAGGGTGATTTGTGATTTATATACTCCCTATGTGCTTAAATAAATAGTTTTTTCATCTATATTGAATAGTTTCAATACACAGCAGTATTAGAAAGATATACATATGACCAGTCAGCTGTCATCAGATGCTTTCTACTCATAAAAAACACGCATACTATTGGAATGTTGGTTTCTTTCCATTCATTGGAAAACAACTTGAAGTAGCTTCCAATAATCACACATTATGCAAAGCCAGTAAAGCGAACGTATTTAATATGAAACAGAGGCAGTAAAACATTTCCAAAATAAAAATTAAATAACTCGTATATTGCTTTTTATATCACCAAACTGTACAATATTAATAAATGGAAAAAAACTAAAGTGATTAATCATTGCTAAAAAAATAACATCACCATAAATTCAAGGCTATATTATAAAATACAAAAGCTGCCATTATTGCTGTTAACTTCTTAAAAGTTTTATTAAAGGGATGGTAAACTCTTCAATATAACTTTAAAAAAAATTAAAGTTCATGCCATATTTGTTATAAAAACCTCTTTTTTTTAATTACTTCTTTTAAATACATTTTTTATTCTTTTAATATCTTATAGATAATGCTACCCTGCCAGCCTCTCTCCTCTGTTTTTTTTTTTTCTTCCATTTTTTCTACCCAATCAAAAGCTTAGCCATCTGGACTATTAAACATATGTATTTCATTACAAGCACAGTAACCACAGCCTGTAAGTGCTTGTTACTTTTCTGCATGAGTAGCACAAAATATAGGACTTATAATTTACTTCAACTTATAGATGTTCAACAAAATTTCTCATTTTTGTTATTGCTCTTTTTTTTACATTTTATTTACAAATTTTATTACCGATGATTCTAGAAATGTGTATAGCAGTCCTGCCTGCTATGTGCTTTCATTATTTTATATTTTCCTCTTCACATTTTGAGTCTCATATACTAAGATGATGTGTACGGCAGTCCTGCCTGCTATACACATCACTGTCATCATACCTGCGCTTTCAGGACAAAAGAACGCTTTCTATGTTCTAGCATTTTTCCTTCATTAGATTGATGTGTACAGCAGTCCCGCCCACTGTACACGTCAGTAGGATCCGAGCTGCGTGTTCAGAACACATGAATGCTCCTTCCTTTTTTTTTTTTACCTTCAGTTGATTGACGTGTACAGCAGTCCCCCCGCTGTACACGTCACAAGGAAGAAACCGTTCACAGTAAATGGGGGAGTTCAACTAGTGGACTAGTCCTCTGATGAAGGACTACTGACAGCCTTTGAAACGCGTTAGGGTATTTATACTCCTATTTTAACCCATGTTTATTTTAAACTTGTGATTTATTGCTCTTTTATGATCTGGAGACTTTTATTGCTCTTTTATGAGATGGAGACTGTTAATGTTAGTTTGCTCTAAGAAACTGGTTTACTGGTTATCTCTCTATACTCGCATATATGAACTGTACTTGGATTTACATCTGACATCTATACAAAGAAACCTTCTATCTACTTATATGCTGTTAACATACCTCATAATTTATGAGGACAGAAAATGTGAGTGGATTTGATATTCATTTTAAACTGCACATGTAATAAAACTGTATTACACTATTTTTGATCTCTTGTCTTTCTGGGTACACCCACGGAGGAGAAAGTTAATACCAAGGCCAAGAGACTCTAAGAGGCAGTAAAGCTCATCTATAAGAAAAGTTTTTTGGGACATCTTCATTACAAAAGAAAACCTGTTCCCACATACTCCAAGAGACAGACGAGACTAAGAGAGAACGACTACCGGTCCACCTGTACGATCTACCAGCGATATACCCCCCAGTGCGGCAAATTTACCTCATCAGATTGAGGTAGTTTATGGTAAGGGTATCCATTATTACTTATCACCACTAGGAAACACTCTGATATTCACCAGAAGTGACTTTTTGGGACTAATTGTCTCATATATACATTTCATCAACATATTTCTTATTGCATATTTCATATTGGGATATTAGTTGTTTAAGTTATTAATTTTTATTACCTATCCGTAGGAAGTCATTCATCACATATTGTATAGTCTATGTAGTAGGATTTGTGGGCGCAGTGTATACCCTTCCCTCCTCATACCTTATTTCACTATCTTGGGGCTCACACCTCAGTATAGTATCTATTTATAACAGCAGCCCAATTTCCTTCAATCATCTGACGAGCGCATCTCATCGGGTATCGCTTATTTCTGCTCAGATTATCTGAGGAGCTACATTCTACTTGTCCTCCCATATATATATATATACACATACATACATATATATATATATATATATATATATATATTTATTTATATATATATATATATATATATATATATATAATCCAAGTGGAAGATTTGCACTCTTAGACCCCAAACTGAGGTGGATAAATACCAAGGTGCTGTATCAAAGAAGTAAATAATCCAGTATAATGACAGCACTCACTGGATTTTGTAAAAAAATAACTTTTATTGGAAAAGTTTAAAACATAGTCCCATTATATATATATATATATATATATATATATATATATATATATATATATATATATTTATATATATATATACACACACACACACACACAGAGAGAAGCACACTCACAGGAACGAATAACTGGCTCAATATCATTGTTAGCCTGTTCTATGGCGATTTACCACCTGGGTGCAGCTTTTTAGCCCAGTAATGCTTTTCACAGAGTAGAAATTCCTGTAGTATATCAGTCTGATCCCGCCTATTACGGTCAGTCAATCGCCGAAATACCAGGCAATTCCTCTCTGAGCAAGGAAAACAGCAACCCCAGACGATCGTTTCGGCCTTCATTGGGCCTCGTCAGTGAGGTTTAACCATATTCCTCTAAGCACACTGAGCAAGGAGTCCACGTCTGGTTGCCCCTTTTTCCCATAGGGAGACTAAATACTCCTGTTTAAGTTGGCCCCATTCGGGGGAATAGAAAATCGGCCCCTACGTCTGCTCTGTTTATTATAAGCAGTGCTGTGCTTATAAAGGTAAAATGGTTACATGGTACATGGCTATACAATAAGACAGTATATCCTGACAATTTACAGAGGATAGCCAAAAACAAAGAACAGTAAGAAACAGTAAGACTAAGATAAAAGTGAATCCAGGCACAGCCATCTCAGACCTTAACACTAAATAAATGCTAGATAGTATAATGCATTCAAACAAAAGATTAGTCTGAAAATAACATCTAGACATATTTTCTAAAGTTTCAATATTGATAAAATAAGTGTAAAGTTTTAGTGTCTATAAAACAATGGGAGATGCAATGTTGTAACTTAGGTTACCTTCTCTGCTGTGGCCAATTAGGGACTAGAGTGTGCAGCCAATGGGTATGTGGAATCAGGGGCGGAACAACCATTGGTGCAGCAGGTTCAGTGGCACCAGGGCCCAGGTGCTGGGAGGAGCATAGCAGCCGGTCTAAACATAGGCTTGTGCAGAATATGTACAATCCTAATACAAGGGAGCCTTTTATTAGTGCAAATTGCAGGTCCATCTATTTATCCTGAAAATCATTATACAGAGCAGCATCTACATAATTACTATTGCTTAATACTGAGTTACTTTTGGAGGGCCCAAAAAACATTTTTGCACCAGGACCCTCTGTTGAGTAGGTCAGCTACTATGTTCTGCACTTCCATTTCTAACAGGAACTGAAAAGTTCACAATTTCAGAATGGAATTACAGGAAAGGGGGACAAAATAAATAATAAAAGTATATTGCAGAGTTTTTTTATATATAAGATTTATCATTTTATATTATCATCTCAAAGTGTTTAATGTCCCTATTATCTCACCCTGTGACAGAAGCAGTGAACATTCACACACCTCTAACATTGGTGCCATTTTGGCAAGCTGTATCGTGCACTTTGTTGTGCAGAATACAGATCAGGAGTTTTACTTTTTGCGGTGGCTGCATTGTTCTATACTATTCCTATATAAAGGTGTTCTGTGCTGTGACAACATGAATACCAGGGCTCTAGGAAGATTGCCGAAGATAAGAAGATGCAGAGCAGAGGCTACGGAAGAGGCCGCCGAAGTTCATCACCATGAAGGTAGGCCCCTGGCACCTGGATGAAGAAGGCCCCAGTATGGAAGACGATCCGGAGTGGAGGTGGCAGAAGAGGCTGCTGAAGTCCACCTCCACTATCGCAAAGATGGGCGTCTGGCCTCTGGAGCCTGGATGAAGAGGCATGGAAGATGTGGAGAAGAGGTGGCAGAAGAGGCCTTCAAAGTCTGCCTCTGCCACCACAAACATGGGCCCCCTGTGTCTGTAGGAAAAGGGCCCCAGTGTGGAAGGAGATGCATGGCAGAGGCGGCAGAAGAGGCCACTGAAATCTGCCTCCGCCACCATAAAGATGGGCCCTCGGTGCCTGGACCTGAGATGAAGAGGGCCCCAGCACGGAAGAAGATTCGAACCGTAGGTAGCAGAAGAGGCCGCTTATGCCGCAGCAAAGGGCCGAAGCCCACCTGGACCCAGGATATAGAGGACCCAACGTTGGATCAAGAGAAGCTGGATTTTCGATTGGTGAGTACAAACTTGGGAGTTTTGATAGGGCTTTATTTAGGTCAATTTTTTATTTTGAAGAATATGCTTTTTTATTTTAAATTTTATTTTTTAGAATAGGTTTTTTTAGGTAGACTTTATTATTTTGGGGCGTGGAGGTTACTTGTATTGTAGAGGGGGGTCTTGTAATTTTTTTAGTAAAAGAGCTGTATTATCTTTAGGGCAATGCCCTACGATAGGTCCTTTTAAGGGCTATTGTAATTTATTTTAGTGTTAGGGTTTTGTTTTTTTGTTCTGGGTGGATTTTATTTTATGGGGCATGTAGATTACTGTTACGTATAATGGTGTTATTTATTTTGAATACTGTCTTTTATTATTTTTTAGATTTTTTTATTTTATTGTAACGTTTTTTTTTTAAATGTCATGTAACTTAGGGGGTTTCGTTTAGAGAGGGGGTTACATGTTAATGTAGTTATAGCTTGCGTTGGGAGGTGGCAGTTTAGGCCTTAATCACCTAACCACCCCTCATACCTGTATGGGAGTTGATTAGGTGATTATTGATGTTTAGCATTTAGTAGACCTTAATCACCTAACCACCTTACATATCTGTATGGGGTTGATTACAAATGGTTGTAAATGCTTCTCTGGGATCCCCTTGGTTCAGAAATAGCAGACATATATGGCTTTGGCATTGCTTTTTGGTAATTAGAAGGCAGCTAAATGCCGCTGCACACCACATGTATTATGCCCAGCAGAGACGGGGTTAATTAGGTAGCTTGTAGGGTTAATTTTAGCTTTAGTGTAGAGATCAGTCTCCCTCCAGACACATCCCACCCCCTGATCCTTCCTTCTTAAACAGCTCTCTTCCCTCCCCCATCCCCCAAGGGTCACCCCCATCTTAAGTACGGGCAGAAAGTCTGCCAGCATAAAAATAAAAGGGTTTATTTTATTTAAAAACATTTTTTTGTATATTTTCTGCAGTGTAGGATCCCCCCCCCTTATTACCCAACCTCCCTGATCCCACCCTAAACAGCCCTCTAAACCTTCCCCCTCTACCTATTTGCAGCCATCTTAGGTACTGGCAGATGTCTGCCAGTACCCAGTTTGCAGTAAAATTGGGTTCAATGTTGATTTTTTTTTTTTAATAAACCCTCAATACCCTACCCGCCTTCCCCTCCCAGATCCCTTTACCAACACTTATCCTCCCTCACAAATTGTTTTTGGTAGCGTTACCGCAGTGATCTCACCCGGTCCCGCCCCCTCACACCCCCCCTCCCGCCCACCTCAAGCAATGGGCCACCCACCCGCCTCCCTCCTACGCCACCAACGATCGGCACCATCGCTGGCCGATGCAGAGAGGGCCACCAAGTAGCCCTCTCTGCATTGGTTGCTTACCAGAGGGTATTGCACAATGCCTCAATATCAAGGTAATGCTGCAATACCCTGAAAGTGTCTGGAAGCAATCACGATAATTTCCAAGACTTAAAACCCCTGAGGACCCCTTGGTCATTAATGATCAGTTTTTGTAGGACATACCCTGTACGTCATTGGTCGTTAAAGGGTTAAATAATATGCATTATACATAATCCTTTTAAATATTGAATATTTATGTGTAGGGCTTTAGCTTCTACAGTTAGTATTAGGTTATGGCAGTTTAGAGGACAATGTTTAAAGTATTGTATATATCTTTGACCAAAAGTTATTTAATGATGCGTTCTATTATTTTAAACATAAACATCTCTATGGCATAATTTATTCTTATCAACAGTAAAACCAAATTGTTCAAATAATTTTTCACGCTTATATGGGAAAGGTAAATAACATTGTACACTTGATGCACCTAACGCATCAAGTTGTCTGCCTTCTTACGCAGTGTTCATTTTTTTTTTATTCCATAGATTACAGAAAACTTTGTCTAATACCTTCATACACCTTCATACAACTATTCACAATGGGAACTCAATTTGTGACTTTATACCAGGTAAGAATGAACTGTTATGAGATGGTAGCGTATTGACATTCAGGAACTGTAAATTGTATATTTGCTGACTTGCTTTATAATAATATACAGACTGACCAGAGCAGAAACATATTTAATGATCAGTGTAGCGTGTAAAGACTGGGCCATATTATAGAGGTGCAGATTTGCAGATTTGTCTGTTTTAGAAGGTAAAATAAAATGTGGCACAATTAGTATATTAAAACTCTATCACAATATATATATATATATATATATAATTATTTATTATTGTTTTTTTAGTTAGACATGACAAAAATTTAAAAATGTATTAAGCAATAATAATGCCGAGATGTCTTTTTAACCAATTTAGTACCATGGATGCTTTTTTTTCTTTTTTAAACCAAACCACTTGTGGTACTTACTGTCATATTACTGATGGCCTATTGTTGGCACTTTAGTTGTTTATTTGCAGAAAAATAAGCTTTTCATAAATTTTACACTGGTGCAAGTTTTTACATATAGTTGTGTAAATATGCCAAAGTGCAAGGTAATGTGGACAGAAATATATATATATATATATATATATATATATATATAAATAAAACATATAGATCCTTAGGGAAAGGGCACTCTCACTTCAAAGCAGTCAATATACAAGGGTGTCCAGCTTGATAAATATGTAATCAGGGCCGCCACTAGAAATTTTGGGGCCCCTGACTCAACCATTGATCAGGGCCCCCCCCCCCCCTTGACATGTGCAATTTTTGACCAAGTGACTAAAACGTATATGCACTTTATTCTTAAGTGTCTATTTAAACTTGGAAATGTTGTAAAGGTAGTAACATACAAACACACAGACTCACTCATACACTGAAACACACACACACACATAAGGATTCACATATAGACACTCTAGCAGACGCGCAAAGAAACACACTCAGACACAGACACCCAAACAGTCACTTAGCACTCATTTACATTGACCTGACAAGTAATGAGGTAAACTACAGTTTTGTAAAAAAAAAAGGAGAATTAGAAAACAAAATATGGAGTTCTGATTAACTTTTTGTAAAGGAAGATGACAACTAAATTATGACAACAGCATGCAGTGGCTGAAAGGAAGGGACCTGAACTGCCTAAACAATAATTTAAAGGTTAAATGGTGGATTGGTTACTTCCGGAAAGGTCTTGTTAGTCTCAAAGTCTGTAGAAAGATGTGAATAATTAGTAGTAAGGTCAAAATGTCCTAAAAAGGAACAGACAATGGACACACACACACAAACTCAAACTTGCACACACACAGAGACACCCACAGAAAACACACAAAGACATACATACACAGAGAGACAACCACATAAAAAACACAGAAAGACATACATACACACACTCTCACTGAGACATCCACAGAAAACACACAAAGACATACACACACCCTCACAGAGACACCCACATAAAACACACACCCAAACTGAGACATCCACAGAAAACACAGACATACATATACACACACACCCTCACAGAGACATCCACAGAAAACACAGACATACACACCCACCCTCACAGAGGCATCCAAAGAAAATACACAAAGACAAACATACACCCCCCCTCACAGAGACACCTACAGAAAAAGCTCAACGACGTATGCACATACCCTCACAGACATCCACAGAAAATGCACAAAGACAAACACAGATAAAAAATACATACGCACTCAGAGACACAAACCAAAGCACAAAGACAAACACAGACACCCACAGAAACACTCACAGGAGGAAACATTTATGCACCTTGCATCCCCTAAATCAACAGTGTGTGACATGCATGATAAAAAAATTTTTAGAAATTAAGAGATCACTTTTTAAAGAATCATATTTGTAAATGTGCAAACAAAAATAATTCTGTGAATTCAAAATTTTACATTAATGAGCTGGGTAGATGGCTAGATGAAGAAAAGTACCTTTAAAAGGTTGACATATGATGTTTGTTTTTTTTCCCCATTTTCCCCAACCAAGAGCCCCACTTCAAATATAGTGTACACATTTTCCCAGCTGTCAGCTGTACTTATGGATTTTGAAAATGCTGTACTCTATATGGTCTTGATGGGACCATAAGCTTTGGTACTCATGCCATTAGATCTGGATAAATCCAGGATTTAGGCTTGTTGGTATGTATTTCAAATTTAAGCCAGCTGTAGTGTAAACTGAACAGTTTTAAGTTAACCTGTCTCATTTCAAACACTGAGCAATCTTAGTCTGAGAGTATAAAATTTTATGGAGATGTAAAAATCTTAGATAAAATACCTCCTTGCATCTGGAAAGTCCTTGCATGAAGGGGCAGTAAACTGGAATGTTATATATATATATATATATATATATATATCTGCCAAAAGGGCATCTATCATTTGTGTATTGAGGAGGAAACATTTCTGCATGGTTTTAAATATAGAATTTCTATAGCATTGTCAAATAATCAGAAATACACTGCTGCTAAAAAAAATTGGTTTTATGGACCCCTAGCCCCAAAAAAACTACTACCACTGACATGCACTGTAAGTGCCAAGTCTGTCTCACACTGCGCATAGTGGTTTAGTGCACACTAAGAAATCCTCTCAAATGCTAATACTTTACTTCTTGTAATAACATTTCCCATGCTCAATTAGCACTCTGCTGTAGTACCCACTGCACTGGTGGCTGCCCAAATAGTTCTTGCCTCATGGGGCCCCCCTGGCTCATTGGGCCCCTGACAGGAGTCACCCCTGTCACCCCCTGATGGCGGCCCAATGTAATCCAAAAAACAGCAAGCAAATAAGTGGGAAGCGTCACTCTCAGTGATACAATGCAATTTATACTCCCAAACGAGCTGCAAACACATGGTAATACTTGGACATGAGAACGACATGGAGGACAGGCACTTCTGGTTCAGCGTATTACATGAGACCTCACACCCCCATGGTTGCCTTGGCAACATTATAAACAAATAACGTAATGTGTTTCAATGGTGTAAAATAAGTGATCACAGTGACAAGTGTATATATATATATGATATTAAGAATACATCTTAAGATCGATGTAAAAGCATATAGTGTTTAGATTCCAGTTAAGGAGGATATAGGGAGAACGGCATTATTATTTTCCAATAGTAGTCAAAACTTGTTAGAGAAACCACAGTCTAATGTGGTGTTTATTTTGAATGCACACACTATCAAGGTATTGTACTTGGCTACGTATAACGATCGTGTACCTTAGTCAGTATTCTAGACTTTATCAGCAGTGATTTGCCAGTACTAAACAATTGTTTTTAATATGTGCCCAAAAAACTTAAACTATGCTTACCTGATAATTTTCTTTTCTTCAGATGGAAAGAGTCCACAGCCACATTCATTACTTTTGGGAATTCAGAACCTGGCCACCAGGAGGAGGCAAAGACACCCCAGCCAAAGGCTTAAATACCTCCCCCAATTCCCCCTATCATTCTGCTGAGGAACAAGGAACAGTAGAAGAAATATCAGGGTGAAAAGGTGCCAGAAGAACCAAAATAACAACAGACGCCCCACAGAAAATATTTGGTGGGGAGCTGTGGACTCTTTCCATCTGAAGAAAAGAAAATGATCAGGTAAGCATAATTCAAGTTTTTCTTCATAAATGGAAAGAGTCCATAGCTACATTCATTACTTTTGGGAAAACAATACCCAAGCTATAGAGGACACTGAATGCTAAAACAGGAGGGTACAAGAGGCGGCCCATTCTGAGGGCACCAGGGCTGAAAACCCCTACCCAACAAAAACCTGCTTAGTCCGAAGCCTAGAAAAAGTTTGGGGGAAAAAAGGAAAAGTCCCAATGACAGTGACCCGCAGATAGTCCACAAGCCTAGCTAGAGACCGCAGGAACTAGACTCGACTGAGCCAACAGCCTCCAGGAGACACCGTCGCCCAGCAGTCGGTCTCCAAACAACACACCCATTACTAAAGAAAGGGAACAAACTACCATATTCTTCTACAAAAGAGCAAAGACACGGAAGCCCTGAAGAACTCCAGAAAAAAACCCTAAAAAGGGCACAACGAGTCCTAAATAAAAACACAAAACAAAAAACAGAAAAACCTGGTCAGGCTAACAGAGATCCAACCAGTCTCGTAGAAACAAGGGGAGGCAATGCACAGACCCCAGAGATACAGAAACCATGGGCTAAGACCCGGATTATGAAACAGAGAAGAGAATCTTCCCCAAAACGCAGTGCAACTGCACTTTAGAGACAACTTAAGAAAGAGGTCTCCAAAGTCGAAAAAAGGTAACTCAGAATATCCAAATATTCAGACACCGAAACCTTGTGCAGCAAGCTCAGATAGGTGAACATCTGATGTACAACACCTGAAGACAAAACACTGCACGCTGCAGTCATCCAAAGATGACTCTGAAACCTGAATATATGCAGGGCAAGTAAAAAGCAGCTGAAGATAGGTTCCAAACCACTAACCTTCAGTCAGCTAAACATCCACTAACCAGTGGATGTTGCAGGCTAACCAAGAGCCGCCAGTCCTTCCCACAGATCTGGAACGTGGAGAAAAAGCAGAAACCTCAAAGAGGCTTACCGTACCTCGATGACCCAAGGACGAATTAGCAGAGCAACAGATCTCAGATCCTGCTCCAAACACCAGACCAGACTAGCCCAAGCGACAGGCATGTCTGACAGGGGGAACAGAAAGACCCCCAACCACAAGCCCCCAGAGAATGGAAAGAATGGGGCGACTCACCCACCCCAACAGAGCTCGGGTGCCAACCCAATCCACTCCTCCAAAATAAGGTACTCCCAATGAGAACCCCCTAGCACCTGGTACTAGGGGGTTAGACCCTTAGGAAGACCTGTCGCAACTCTCTTTGACAGTCTTTACATGGAGATTTCAAATTCCACCAGTTGGAACGGAGAAGCCCACAGAGCAGCAGACTGCTGCCCCTTACAGAATAAAGACACTTGTTCCAACCTCCTACACAGAGGGCATGACAACAACCCTCCAGAGAGAGAAAATCCCAGCTCTTAAGGAAGACAAACTACCCCCTCAAAGGGAAGGTCACAGATAAAGAACAGCACACATGTCCACAAGACATGAAAGTCATAGTCTGATCAAACAAGGACCAAATGAAAATCATCCAAAACACCACTGTTGATCCAACATAGAAAAAAAACCCCATTAAAGGTCTGGGAGGCATTCTGCTTGACAGGGCTGAGCAGGGATCTGAACCCATGGTTCTGTGCTTACCACTGCTGCTTGCTTGTGTGATGGGCCACAGCCAGTTGTTGAAAAGGAGCACACTCAGTCCGAAGGACAAGTCAGGCCGGAAAGATATAACCAGTACCCGAAGGTGGACTTGAACCCTGGCCTTCCTACTTGCAAGCCCAATAAGCTAGCCCCTATGTCATAACATAGTCTCCCTGAAAAACTGGGTCATCCCAAACCAGTTTGCAGAATCATAAGTCTCCAGACATCCAAGAAGGATCCAGACAAGAACCCTGGACCCAGAATCGTCATAAAACAAATAACACCCCCAGGGAACAAGATACCTTGTCTGAAGAATCAGAACTCATAGGGTATGATAACCGGGCGAACCCAAAGAACAGGTACAGGACTCACTCGTAATTCCCAGCCCCAAAAGGAAGAGAACACCCTTAGCAGGAGGACAACACCTCCCCAACAAGGTGCTAGGCCGTGACAAAGTCACAAAATTAAGGTAAATGGTAACAAGAACAGAGTCACCCGAAGAGAGAGTCTAAAGAAAGCTAGTCTCCAAAATCCTCTCAGATTACCTTTCCGGAGGACCACACCCAAGGAAAAAGAATGCAGAGGATCGCGAGTCCTGGGAGAAACCTTTTGGAAAAGGAAACACAGCCTATTGTCCTTGATATAGAGATAACTCCTGGAAGTAGAGAAATCCGCAAGGCCCTCAATTCCTAAATTAAACGTCCAAAGCCGCCAGAAAAAACGAAATCCAGAAAGTCTCGACCTAAAGGAAGAGAACCTAAAAAAGGAACATGTCCGAAAAGGACACTCCGAAAGAGACCTTGAAAAGGCAAGGCCGCCAAAAAACGGCGGCATGAAGGACCTAGTTCCTCCAAACCTCAGACACACAACAGGAAGGAAACACTCTAGTTCCCGCAAAGAATGGAAAACAACCGAGTATGTCAATGGAGACCCGGCGACTAGATTTGAAAGGCCGAACTCAATCCCCCATGCCCCTAGGCAAACCACAGACCATCAAGTCCTCTCAGAGTGCTAGCTGAAACTTGTAAAATAAAAACAAGGAAAACAACACAAATCATAGTGAAAGCACTCAGCGCCCTCACCGGACCAGTCAGGTATAAAAGGTGCCACGTGTCTGAGCTAGGCCTCAAAGACAGAAGGATTTGTACCCAGTTAGGACCAGCCTGAAACCAAGGGCCTCAGCACTGTCAAGGCCACATAGAGTCACCGCCTAAGATGGAGGGATAAACAACAGACAAACATAGGACTAGCAAGTCCTCACTCTTGCACAAACTTTTGTAGAAGTAAACAGTACGACCACAAAAACATAAATTATGCTTACCTGATAATTTCATTTTCTTTTGTGGGAAAGAGTCCACAGCCGCATTCATTACTTTTGTGAAATAAGAACCTGGCCACCAAGAGGAGGCAAAGACACCCCAGCCAAATGCTTAAATACTCCTTCCACTTCCCTCATCCCCCAGTCATTCTGCTGAGGAACAGTAGAAGAAATATCAGGGTGAAAAGGTGCCAGAAGAATACAACTAATATGCCCCACATAAAAAAACGAGTCCACAGCCGCATTCATTACTTTTGGGAAAACCATACCCAAGCTAAGAGAGGGCACTGAATGCAAAAACAGGAGGGTACAATAGGCGGCCCAATCTGAGAGCACCAAGCCTGAAACTACTACCCATCTAAAACTCTGCTTTGTCCGAAGCCGAGAAAACTTTAAAAAAGGAAAGGCCCCAAGGACACTGGCCAGCAGAGAGTCCAGAAGCCTAGCTAGAGACCGCAAAATCAGACTCAACTGAGCCAACAGTCCTCCAGGAGACACCGTCGCCCAACAGTCAATCCCTCACCGCTCACCCCTCACTAAAGAGGGGAACACCAGCCTAAACTCCCAGCTCACAAAGATTCAAATGGATCCTGACAGACAAGAGGAGGCTACGCCCAGACTAAGAAGAAACCAGAGGTTTAGGACCGGGCATCTAAACAGAGAAACCCTTCTCTCAACATCGAGCAAAGCACCAAAAGACAACTGAAGACGGAGTCCTTACATTGTCAGAACTAAGAATACTAAAGTATTCAGACAAAAAAGAATGTGTAACGGGGGCGGAGCAAAGCCGTGCAGGAACATGGCCGCAATTCTGTAAGGCTCCGTGTTAGCTCTTTCTCTTAGCTAACATATTTAGTTTAGGACTTTAACATCTAAGCGTCAGACACCATGCTGACAGTCTAGGGTCTCTCGCTTTTGGATCTAAGCCTCCTGGGGATGGCTGAGGACAAGATTTGCTGCTGAAAACTACATCTAACACAGGAGGGCAGTGCCATCTTCCCCGCACCTAAACTCACAGCGGGGCCCGCCATACCTGCCCGGAACCTCCAGATCTGTGGCCAGTCCCTCTACAAGCCCTTCGGTGCAGCTGCAGCGCGAATCATCTACCTAACAGCGCTGAGGCACCGACGCGCTCTTTGGGCTGCTGGGCTTTGATCTCTGGCGACGGCTGAGACCTAAGCCTCCCGCAATCTCAGGATAACATCCACTTGCCGCTCTCCGTCCACAGCCTCACACTAAGGTACCCCGTGCTCCTCCTGGGACTTGGCCTGTTGTTAGCCCCGTGCGAGTACCTGGAGGTGGGGAGACAAGGGGGGTATATGCCGTGCCGGTGAATCCGGTGTGTTCTCTGCGGCCTCCTTCAGCACACACCACGTGGCCACAGATTTTGAAATACAACCGTACAGTGCACATAGGGCTATAACTTCTACACTATCGCAGGCTACACTCACAGATAAGGGGAGAAGATAGGCAAATAATACCTCCTGCATATAATTAAAGACTGTCCTAATTACCGCCTTCAGACTTTATGGGGGAAACTTGAAAGATACCAGTGTTTTATATTTATGCTCCAGCTGTGGGCGAGTAAACGCACCTTAGTTTTTCTCCCACGTGTCCCCAGACACCACAGGGCTTCTGAGCAGCTCTACAGGGGCCTAGCCTTCATATTTCTTTTTTAAAAAAAAATAAATAAAAGGAACAAAAATAAATAAATAAATAAATAAACAACAAAAGAAAGGAAAAAGAAGTGCAAGCTCTACTTATAACCAAAGGGATAAAGAAAGTCACCAGTAAAAACTGCCTGTACTTTTAAAACTGACCCAAATACATTCCTCAGGCCTCGCAGGGAATCTTCACAGTCACTTGTGTTAAGCATCCATTCCCCACCTAGCTGACACAGAACAATAATAAAATCCTGCTGCCGTTGTTAAAATTTTGCCTCTTCTACAACCTTAAGGCCTCATAAGGATTTTTATAAGACAAGTGCATGTTATAACAACTCTCCCACTTTCTGATACTGCTGGTGTGCTACTACAAATTGGTCCTTTTCTTCACTATTCAGTGTATTCCCTTGACCCCTGCTGCCACACGCTCCTAGACTCACTCATCCACCCTCCCGGTAAAACTGGAAGAACTAGTCCTAGACAACCCTCCTCCCTCTGCCTTAGGGCTTAAACCTAGGATGGCATCTAAGAAGGGTCAGAAGTCAAATAAACCAAACAAGCCAATTTCCCAAACCCCATCGGTGTCCTCCTTTTTTCAAGCCTCAGACACAAATAATACGACACCTGATACTCCATCGGACCAGCTGCACTCACCAAGCCTTAATGCAAATACAACTGGCCAACAAGACCCATTACTTGCTATCCAGGAGAAACTGGCTGCGCTTCCCTCCAAGTCGGATCTAGACTCCCTCAAATCTTTCATTAAGGAGGAGATGAGGGACCTCAAAAGAGACCTCAATGAAATGGGCGCTCGTATGGACTACCTTGAGGAAGGTCAGGAAACCCTGAACAATATCGTCAGTATGAACACGCAACAACTCTCTATTCAGGACTCTAAAGTTCAATCCCTTCAGGACAAAATAGAAGACTTGGATAACCGCGGGCGTAGGAACAACCTGAGGTTCCGCGGTATCCCAGAAGATGTGACTCCTGACCTCCTCAAAAGATACATTATCGATCTTGCTCAACACCTTTCTCCTGGATCCTCACCGCTACTGCCTGAAGATTTAGACAGGGCGCATAGAGCGCTGCACCCTCTCCCTAAACCCCCGCTTCCCCCTAGAGATGTTATTGTCCGATTCTTGAGATTCTCATCCAAAGAGGACATATGGCAAGCTGCAAGATCCCAACAGTCCATATCTTATAGAGGTCACTCCCTCCAGATCTATCAAGACCTTAGCCCCTACACGATACAGAGGCGCAAGGAGGTTAAATTCATCACCAGCGTTCTACAAGAACATTGGATTAAATACAGATGGGGCTTCCCCTTTAGCCTGATCATTAGCCATAATGGTTCTCAAATTATATATAAGGATTATAACGACCTTGACCACTTGTCCAGCTCCCTCAACATTCAATTCAACAATCCAGCGGATCTGCCTACACCTGGGGGAGTTACTGTCGTGAGTGAGCTCGTCTCAGGTGCAGTAATAAAGAGGTCCAGACCAGATATTTATCAAACAAGGGCTCACCTCAGGAGAGGTAATCTTTATTACACTGTTGCAACAGTGTCCCAGAACAAAAAACAGCAACGCAAGACTAACACATTTTCATATACATGCATTTTTATACTATTACAGTTCCTTACAAAGCAGAGAGCTAATTGGCTGATAATGATTGGCCAATAAATCTCACGTGATTAGTGGTTACTAGGAAAGGGAAAAAAAAAACAGGTCCTCTATGTTAAAATTTGAGAGATATGTTTTCTTGGAATATGACCAGAGGCTAGTTGGCTAATTGGATTGAGAAGTTGATACTGTACAGAGAAGCCTTGGATTTTACCTTGAGTTTCAGATATTTAGAAAACTTGGTATGGGAGAAGCCATAACTTTAAGATATACTGATACATACTTATTAGGCTAAAAGTAAGTTGTTAAAGATACATCACTTATTAGAAAATACAGAAGTAATATATCTGCAGTTTCAGAGAAGAGTTCAGTAAAAGAAAAGGAAAAGTTTGGTTAAACATATAAAATAATGAAAATATAATAAGCAGCTCATAACATTCCCCCCTTTGATCGCAAACGTCAAAGTGCCGCGATCACAAAAAGTAAATGCGACTCATGGCGGTTTGACAATCACAATGCTATTAGTACATGGGTGCTCGCATCCAAGATGGTTCACAGGATTACAAGAGGGTTAGCAAAAACACGGTAGGAGTGAAGTTATTAGGTAGTAGGCAATTCCGCTATTACCGGACGCTAGTCGCCATCGGGTGGAGTAGACAACTACCTAAACATTCCTATGCTGTATATGTGTGTGTGGCATGACATATGTGTGTGGCATGACATAGTGCAGAAACATCCCCTCCCAGATTTATTAACAACAATTAACAATCCCCATCATTCTTGCAGAGTTGATGGCGAATAGTGGGTTGTCAGGCAGTATCATGGCATGTTTGGGAGGTGAAGGAATTCTGCACCTGTGAAGGAAATATAGAGAGTGTAAGTATAAGGTAATGCAATATGAAATCAAAATAAAACAATACAGAAAGACAATGAAGAAATAGAAACCACCAGGGAGGGAAAAAGGAGTGGGTTATGGGTATACAGGCTACGACCGGGGTGGCCATCAAGGTAGATGATGGTCCATGGTCTCTCCGTGGCCAGTTTCCCAATGTAGGAAAGTTCTAGATGATCCTAGGGACGTAGTGAATCCTGCATAGGGATAAGACAGGGAATTTTAGGGCACAGCTGGTGGGTAGGCAATAACATTGTAAGATCAAGAGGTCAAAAGAGACATAGAGTAGGAGAGAAGTATGTGAACTCAGAAGAAATCAGGGTCAAGAGAGATCTCAACATGGTGGGGAGATTCAAAACAGATAGAGGGAAACAAGTATTTGGGAGAAGAATGAGACACAGTGAAAACATTCTTGCATGTAGAGATTAGACCAGGTACACATTGTATACAGCAACACATAAGGATAAGGCATACTATAATAACAATGCCATACAGAAAAAGGGAGTGTAACCATCCCAAATTAGGTAGCCAATCAAAGAGATGGTTAAAAATACCTCCAAGGCCAAATTTGTCATCAATCACATCTTGGACATCCTGGGATAGGGACCTAATAACTGTGAGATGGTGACTCAAATTAAGTGATTGATCAGTAACATAGGTACAACATTCTTTGCTCACAAGACTACACCCCCCTCCCCTCCCTGGGATGCCAGGAGGTAATCAAGGGCCATCCTATTCTGCAATGCTAGTTGTCTAAGCTGCTTTAACTCTTGGGCCACACTCTGAACAACTCCTGCACTCTCATTCATGAAGGTCTGTAGTATCACAGATAACATGATGATGTCCTAATGATTCAGGTAGACACCAACGGCCGGGAGGATAGCTCGACCAGTTGAATCTCCAGCATACTGTTGGACAAGGGGGGTGCAGCGAGCTTCCAGATTCACGTTTATTGCGAATTGGGCCCAAGGGCAGCGTGGGGACAACACTGATGGCTGGGCTTACCACACCCAGGAAGCAGATGGCTGTATAGCTACCAGGGAGGACTGACACCGCTGTCTGTCCACATATCCAATACAACCCAGGGGGTGGTCTGCTGAGGAAAGATTGTACAAGGGATGGGGAAACAAAAGTACAATTGGGGCCCTGGAGGAAACAAAAAAGTGCAGTGAGATTATAATTCACAGTTAGGATCATACCAGAGGAATTTACCAGCCGGAAATGAGTGCCATTACTGGAGATTACATACTCACATAGGGAGGCACCCAACCGCACCGTACCTTGGCCAATTTCCCTGCAGATAGTACCATATGAGGTGCCTCCCAAAGAGATAAAATTACCTGATAGGTTGAACAATGGTGTACCTGGAGGAATAAAAGTAGACAAATCAAAGGTAAACAAATCAACATTAATACCCATAAGAGGAATACCCCCCTTATGATGAGTGGGAATGCGAGCAAAAATATAACAATTCCCCTCGGTGTGATTGGCTATAGTTTGGAGTAGGACAACGTGTGAGTTTAGTCCCCATTCACCTAAAGAATAGTTCTCTGTGGACAATTGGGCATTAGGTAAATTATCATTATGGGGGAAAGAATCATGGGGGTAAATAGGGGTTGTGGCAATTGTAGTTACAGGGGAACGTCAAGCAAGAAGGGGTGACTTTCATTTCTCAGCTACCCACTTCATAATTTTCAAACCACATTCACTAGTGGGGCTATGCAAATAGACTGGATAACAGACCCCTTAGGACCTTTAAATACGAACTTTGAGTATAATTACTTGTTGAGTGCAGCTAGTAGTAGGAGGAAAAACTGCCACAGATACAAGGTTACCAGAACAAGAGTATTTAGTAAAGGGGTTAGGACAAACACACTGACCAGAAGACACATATTGGGAAATAGAGTAAGAGAGCATGGTCAAAAGTGTGACACAAAACAAAGGAGACATATTGAGGGATGTTACTCAAGATATCAACAGAGGAGTGAAACAATGAAAATAAGAGAAAGACAGATCTTTCAGTTTCACTCATTCAGCTAGTGAGATTTCACTATTTCTGGTTAGTCTGAGTTTCAAACCCAGAAGGGTCTGAATTAACCAATCGTCGTCAGGGGTCTTGGTTACCCCTTCTTCAGAGGCCTTGGTTGCCCCAGCTTCTTCTTTCTTTGGTTGTTGCAGGCTGCTTCTTAGTCTGGGCTGTATCTTTTACACCTGGAGTAGTGGATCCAAGAGTCGACCTCAGCAACTTTGATAGCTGTTGGAGTAATCAGCAAAACCAGGAAGGGACCTTTCCAGAGAGGCTGCAGTGGCTTTTTTGATAGGTCTGGACTAAAATGAAGTCACCTGACTGGAAGGGATGTGCAGTCATGTCCAATGGCAAAGACTGAGAGAGAGAGACATGTCTGTGGAGAGAATGTCTGCAGTTGCAAAAGATAAGCAGTTAGTTATACATCACCTACTGCAAGGTCAGGCAGGTGTAAGGTGTTGGCACTATACAAAGGAGGTGGCCTACCAAACAATAGTTCATATGGTGAGAGCTTGAGGGTCCCCCTATGGTTTGTGTGAGTCCCAAACAGTGCTAGGGGCAAAGCATCTACCCATTTAAGGCTTACTTGAGAACAAATTTTTGCAATAGTCTGTTTTAGGGTCTGGTTCTTTCTTTCCACTTGGCCTGAGCTTTTCTGGATGCCAAGGGGTATGGAGATGCCAAGTAAAGCCTAAGGCTAATGTCAGTTGGTGAATAATATTACTTGTGAAATGTGTTCCTCTGTTAGATTCAATTACTCTGGGGAGGCCAAACCTGGGTATGAGTTCTTTTAGCATTCACTTGGCAACTTCTTGGACTTTCACAGTTCTTGTAGGAAAGGCCTCGACCCATCCAGTAAGTTGGTCCACTATCACAAGTAAATGTTTGAAACCCCTACAGGGAGGTATGTCAGAAAAGTCAATTTGTAAACATTCAAAAGTTTCAAATGCCCATGGGCATCCGCCTGGTGGGCCTTTAGGTTCCCCCCTTGGATTGAATTGAGCATGTCTCACAATTCAATACAACCCATTTTGCAGCTTGATGGGGGGGGGCAAAGTTGTGTGGTACCTCAGTGTGTTTCGTTATGCAGAAAGGATAGCATAAGATAGAGGCGCGATTGAGGTAGAGCAGGGCATCCATCTGGAGTGGACCAGATACCAAAAGTCACAGGTAACACCAAGAATAGTCCAGAGGTGAACAGTTTGTTCAGGAAGAGAAGTGTAAAGAGAGACAATGTAGTGTAAATGGCAGAGAAGCTGCATGCTAAGCAATTTGATCAGCATAACTATTACAAAGTGAAATGGGTTCCTGTGAGTGGGTGTGTGCTTTGCAATGCATGACAGAGATGGAAGTGGGTAAATGGATTGAGTCAAGGAGTGCAGAAATGTGTGGTGCATTGGCAATTTGGGTACCAGCAGAAGTTAGAAAACCCCTTAATTTCCATAATTGACCAGTGGCATATACAATCCCTAAAGCATATTTACTATCACTGTAGTAAAACAGAAAGAAAAGAGAAGGGCGCCTCCTAGTGTAGCCAATTTTTATATGGGAGATAATGCAAAAGTAAGCATACTCACAATGTGGAAAGGCAAAGGTAATGCCTAGATGAGCAATCTGGGAACTTCACAGTGTCCCAGCTAACTGTGCACTATGCTTAGAGGGCTGCTCCTCCCAAATGCAGAAGGGATATCTGTATTCTGAAAATCAAGAGCAAAAAACAAGAGGGCGACCCCTAGTGCAGATCAATGATGAACCAGTGGTGAAAATCTGTTAGTACTGACGAATGGATACTCACAAGATGAATTGCACCCTGAAGTGCAAATATGGCATACTAGGAATATTATAGTGTCCTAGTGCACAAATCCAACCCAAAAGAGGCACTGTCGTGATGACAAATGGACTTTAGGTATATGAGATGGACATCAGGATGGTGGAAAAGATAAAGAGAACTCCAGTATCGATAAAAAAATATATTTAATAAAAAGATAAAAAATGTACATACACAGATCAACAATGATATCTGTTTGTAAAATTGCTACGCGTTTCTAAGCGTTAACCACGCTTTTTCCTCAGGCAAATGATACTGAATGTGCTGGAGTCTCTTACATATATACCCCTGTATAGGCTTAATGAAAACAGCTGTAGCTAATTTGAACAGGTGCTGCATAGATTAGTCTAACAGGTTGTTTAAAGCAAATAACAATGTTACAATCCAATGTGTATAGCCAAATATCTAATACAATAATGCTCAATAGTCCTTCTAAACATATATTAACTAAAATAAAAAACACATATAAATACCTCGAGCTTTAGGCTCTATAGATTATCTTAAATATTTAAAAGCCGTATTGGGAATAATCGTCATAGTATGTATACATGCAGGGTTTATTTCTGCCAATGCGCTATTTATATATCTATTTATCTTCCTTGGTGGTATTATTGGAGATGGCCCTACAAATAGATAATAAACTGAGAAAATACGATCCTATATTTCTAAATATGAGAGAGTGTGTATCATTGTACAAATTATAATGTTATATGACTGGCCTGTCCGATTACTACGTCAGAACGGGGTGTGTTGCGCTAAGCTAATAGCCGTGTTGTATTCAAAATATCTCCATACTGTGTTGTGTTGCTTCACCTTATTGGGGCTAAGGTTGTATATCTAGTGACGTGAATGTGCGTACATATGCACCAATGTGAACAGAAACATTAACCTCTGTTGTTAGGTGTTTGTGATTGTGGGTGTGTATCTAATGACGTGGAGATGCATACAAGTACACCCCTGGATACCAAATCAGTTACCTCTGTTGCTATGTAGAGATATAGCGTGTTTACCGTGATCAAAAAAACTGATACCTTGATGTGCAAAAAAGCTGAGTCGGCTTTGACTATAATATTCACATTAACTGACTACATTCCTAACAAGTGTATATATGACATGTATATAAGAACGTGAATATAAGGACCACAATACGAATTAATATATAAAAAAATAATATAAGTGTGTATAAATCTGTGTCTTAGTGATAAATGATGCAATTTATTGCATCGTTGTATCTAAACCAAAGTTATGTGATAGATAGAGATCTACCAGAATTTTATGTGAACAGTATGATATAGTGAAATTGGAATACTAGGTGGGTATAGAGTATAATGTAAAATGATAGTGAACATTCATGAGTATGACAAAAATGAAAGAGAAATATTATTGGATATATAATCTAATATAAAATGATAGTGTAGGATTCATTCAAAATTATGAATAAGTGATGAATTTAAATATTTAAATTTACTGTGAAGATATATAATAATGAAATAAGTCCGATGTTGTGATATGGGTAAAAAAATAATATTGTATATATTGGGGATGTATTAAAAAGCAGCGGAATCTATTACTTCGTTAAGCCCCTCCGGATGTAAAGTTTTAAATTGATAAATCCAAAAGGTTTCCCTCTGGCGTAATTTAATCATTCTGTTTTGAGAGCTTATAGCAGGAATCATTTCCAATGGGGTGATGTTCATGACGCACTTGTTTGTGCCATGTATGGAAGAATGGTGCCTAGAAGTACTATATTTATCAGATCCTTTCAGGATACATCTCAAATGTTCTGACCATCTTTGTCTAATTTTTCTACAGGTGCGACCTATATATTGTAGGCCACACAAGCACGTTATACAATATACTACAAAATTGGAATTGCATGTTATTCTTTGGGTAATTGCAAATGATTCTCCTGTGCTGTTAGATATAATATTTTTGCAACTATTCGTTATGTATTTGCACATGTTGCATCTATTTTTATTACATCTATAAGTTCCTATGTTTGGTATTGTGGAGCTATGAATACTATTGTTCTGAGCTTTAAACTTACGTTTGCACATCACTACCTTACTAGGTGCCAGTTTTTCTTTAATAGTAGGGGCTCTTTTAAATGTGCATCTGGGTTTGTCTTGTAATATTATTTTGAAGATGGGGTCTCGTTTAAGTAATGGCCAATGTTTAAACAGAATCTTTTTAATCTCCTTGTAGTTGTTATTGTATCTAGTAATGAATGAAGATTCATAATGTGAATCTTCATTTCTAGGTTTTTCTAAACTTTTTGGTTTTAACAATTCTCCTCTATTTAGAGAGCGTGCTTTTTGAAAGCCTAATTCAATTAATTCTTCTGGATAGTGTTTCTCCTTGAATTTATTTTTAAGGAGTATGCTTTGTGTGTCATAAGTGTTAATGTCTGTACAGTTACGCCGGATCCTCCTAAACTGACTGTATGGAATATTTGTCTTCCAACTAGTGTGGTGGTTACTAAAGTAATCCAAAAAATTATTGCTGTCTACCTGCTTGAAAAAGGTACATGACTGAATGTTATTGTCCTCTCCCCACATTAGGGTGACATCCAAAAAATCAATTTGATCTGTTTGGATGTTCCAAGTAAATTGGATTCCCATATTATTATCATTTAGATAATTCTGAAAGGAGGCAAGTGTGGAAGATGATCCCCTCCAAACAAACAATAGATCATCTATATAACGGCCATAGAAGACCAGATTTTGCTCCCATTCTGCATTATAGATGTATTTGGATTCAAAAGTACCCATAAATAAATTTGCAAAACTGGGAGCAAATCTGGTCCCCATGGCCGTTCCCTTGGTCTGAAGAAAAAAACCGTCTAGAAATTTAAAATAATTATGAGTTAATATGAAATGTATAAGTTTAAGCAAATAATTCTTTTGGATATCGGACATATATGGATCTTCACTAAGATAACTGTCTACAGAGTCTAAGCCTATATCATGTTTGATATTAGAATACAGGGAACTAACATCACAAGATACCCAAATGAGATGTTTTTCTTTTTTGATTTCAGATAATTTTTGCAATAGATCGGTAGTGTCTTTTATATAAGATCTTAGTTGGATGACATATCTTTGGAGATAATAATCAATATATAATGAGAGGTTATCAGTAAGGCTATTCATACCCGCAATGATTGGTCGACCGGGAGGATTATGGATTTGTTTATGAATCTTTGGTAAGTGGTAGTAATATGGAATGTTAGGATTAATGGGTATGAGAAATTTTCTCTCTTTTTGTGTTAGAATGCCATGTTCATGGCCATAAGTAATTAATTTTTTAAGTTCTTTGGTATATGTATCTGTGGGATCTGTTGAAAGTTGTTTATAATAGTCTTTGTCTAACAGAATCTTTCTAGCCTCACGTATATAATCTTCATAATTTTGTATTACTAGACCGCCGCCTTTATCAGCTTGGCGGATTATGATAGAATTATCATTTGAAAGATTGCGTAAAGCCCTTTGTTCATTGGGCCATATATTGTTATATCCTTTATTATTATAGGGGGGAAGCTTCCCAAAATCTTCTAATACCAAGTTTTGGAAAATATCTAAATATGCAAGATTCTCTCCATGGGGGTAAAAGGTAGAGGGGAGGGAAAGGTTAGTGTGAATCACTCCTTCGAACAATTGTTCTGAGAGGTCTTCTGGATCTATATAAAGGACTTGCATGTTCCTTTCTGTTGTCATATTGTCTGTGAGGACTGGCATGCCTACAGTTTTTTGACTCTTAAGCTGTTTATTAGCAAAATAGCGCTGTAGAGCTAGTTTTCTGGTGTATTTGTTTAAGTCTACAAATAGTTCAAACATTTTATGAGAGTTTGAAGGGCAAAAACTGAGGCCTTTTCCTAGAATTCTAATTTCATCGTTCGATAATGGTCTATCTGATAAATTGAATATGCCATTACTTAGTTGTTGTAACTTCTTTTCCTTGGTGGCAACTCCCCTTCCCCTATGTCCCCGTTTGTGTGTGTTCTTTTGTTTCTTCCCGGTTGTTGGTAAGGGGTATTTTGGCCTTCTCGTCTCCAAAGGGGAGCTAGTGGTATGCGTTCTTCTAAAAAAGGAACCGAATTGTGTGGAATCGGTGAATCTTGGAAAGATGTAGTCTCTCTATTCTGATTAGATTGATCTATCTGGATACCGGAAGATCCCGGTAACTCCTCTCTATTTGGTTTCTGGAAGTGTTGTGTGTTCTGATAATAATAATGTGAATTAGAAGAAAGTTTAGGAGTGTGTCTTTGTGATTGATCTTTATGATAAATTTGAGAGGTGTGCTGGTCTTTGTGATTAGTAGTTCCATGTGGCCTGTATTGATCTTGGGGGTGTGGTTGATGTCTATATTCTTGTTCAATCAAAGGGGAGAATCTATTTTGAATGGGAATAGGATTTCTTTCAAAATTTCTATTTCCTCCATATGTGTTAGCTGACTGGTGGGTAGAGTGAGATCTGTTGGCTCCATATGTGTTGGATGAAGAATGTGTATAGTGTGATCTATGGCTTGATTGTTGTGCTTGGTGTCTATTGGATTGATATGTGTACTGATTTTGATTTCTTTTGTTGTAAGTAACTTTAGTCCAAGTGGATTCTTTAGGCTCATTACTATCTGTTCTGTTGTATGTATAAACTGTGCCTTTGAGATAGTCGCTTTCATCTCTCTCCCTTTTCTTATTCTTTCTTAAGATGATTTCATCTTGGTAATCGTCTGTAGATTTAATGGTTCTCTCATTGAGAGATTGGTATTCTGAATGATCTTTGTATTGTTCTAGTAGCTTTTGTGTGTTTTCTATTTTTTCTGCTATGTCGTTAACTAATTTCTCCCTATGGCTGATTAAAATATCTATAAGGTTGAATGAACAGCTGTCTAAAGCTGCCAACCATTTGGCCAAAAGTGTTTCATCTTCCTTGAATGAACAATTTTTAAGGATTCTAAGCCCTCGTGGGATCTGTTTTTTGTCTCTATATTGTTTTAGTGAGTCAAGGTCCCACCAATGTCTGTGTTCTATTTTAAGATATTCTTCTAGTTGTGAAAAAAGTTGTTTAATAGAGAGTACTGCAGTGGGATCTGTACTAGAAGGATCAAAATTGGGCTGATGTACAGACCTCTTGTTAGCCCTTTCAGTGATGGACAACATGTTTCACTATATGACCACAAATTTGTGGAATATGCTGTATCTAATAAATTAGGTGATAACAATATCTAAAAAGGATTGTAATAGCGATAACTCAGATTGTGGTAACAATAATTGTGATAACAATAACTCACTTATCTAATTATACACATAAGAATCAATATGAACAATAGAAATGAATAAAAAACAAAAAAAAAAATGAAAAATGATGACATATATAAAATACTAAAAATAATAAGCAGTATTAATCGAAAATAGGATAAAAAAATATTCAAACCCAAATCCAAATAATAAAGTCCAGATGGCTATGGTTCCAAAATAGACAAATCAGTCCTAGATATAACAAAACTTGTTGCTGGTCCTGCGCCACTTGATTGGAGGCAGCTCCTTCCAGATAATGATTTCAAATGGAATAAATCACTGTAGTAAAACAGAAAGAAAAGAGAAGGGCGCCTCCTAGTGTAGCCAATTTTTATATGGGAGATAATGCAAAAGTAAGCATACTCACAATGTGGAAAGGCAAAGGTAATGCCTAGATGAGCAATCTGGGAACTTCACAGTGTCCCAGCTAACTGTGCACTATGCTTAGAGGGCTGCTCCTCCCAAATGCAGAAGGGATATCTGTATTCTGAAAATCAAGAGCAAAAAACAAGAGGGCGACCCCTAGTGCAGATCAATGATGAACCAGTGGTGAAAATCTGTTAGTACTGACGAATGGATACTCACAAGATGAATTGCACCCTGAAGTGCAAATATGGCATACTAGGAATATTATAGTGTCCTAGTGCACAAATCCAACCCAAAAGAGGCACTGTCGTGATGACAAATGGACTTTAGGTATATGAGATGGACATCAGGATGGTGGAAAAGATAAAGAGAACTCCAGTATCGATAAAAAAATATATTTAATAAAAAGATAAAAAATGTACATACACAGATCAACAATGATATCTGTTTGTAAAATTGCTACGCGTTTCTAAGCGTTAACCACGCTTTTTCCTCAGGCAAATGATACTGAATGTGCTGGAGTCTCTTACATATATACCCCTGTATAGGCTTAATGAAAACAGCTGTAGCTAATTTGAACAGGTGCTGCATAGATTAGTCTAACAGGTTGTTTAAAGCAAATAACAATGTTACAATCCAATGTGTATAGCCAAATATCTAATACAATAATGCTCAATAGTCCTTCTAAACATATATTAACTAAAATAAAAAACACATATAAATACCTCGAGCTTTAGGCTCTATAGATTATCTTAAATATTTAAAAGCCGTATTGGGAATAATCGTCATAGTATGTATACATGCAGGGTTTATTTCTGCCAATGCGCTATTTATATATCTATTTATCTTCCTTGGTGGTATTATTGGAGATGGCCCTACAAATAGATAATAAACTGAGAAAATACGATCCTATATTTCTAAATATGAGAGAGTGTGTATCATTGTACAAATTATAATGTTATATGACTGGCCTGTCCGATTACTACGTCAGAACGGGGTGTGTTGCGCTAAGCTAATAGCCGTGTTGTATTCAAAATATCTCCATACTGTGTTGTGTTGCTTCACCTTATTGGGGCTAAGGTTGTATATCTAGTGACGTGAATGTGCGTACATATGCACCAATGTGAACAGAAACATTAACCTCTGTTGTTAGGTGTTTGTGATTGTGGGTGTGTATCTAATGACGTGGAGATGCATACAAGTACACCCCTGGATACCAAATCAGTTACCTCTGTTGCTATGTAGAGATATAGCGTGTTTACCGTGATCAAAAAAACTGATACCTTGATGTGCAAAAAAGCTGAGTCGGCTTTGACGGCTATTAGCTTAGCGCAACACACCCCGTTCTGACGTAGTAATCGGACAGGCCAGTCATATAACATTATAATTTGTACAATGATACACACTCTCTCATATTTAGAAATATAGGATCGTATTTTCTCAGTTTATTATCTATTTGTAGGGCCATCTCCAATAATACCACCAAGGAAGATAAATAGATATATAAATAGCGCATTGGCAGAAATAAACCCTGCATGTATACATACTATGACGATTATTCCCAATACGGCTTTTAAATATTTAAGATAATCTATAGAGCCTAAAGCTCGAGGTATTTATATGTGTTTTTTATTTTAGTTAATATATGTTTAGAAGGACTATTGAGCATTATTGTATTAGATATTTGGCTATACACATTGGATTGTAACATTGTTATTTGCTTTAAACAACCTGTTAGACTAATCTATGCAGCACCTGTTCAAATTAGCTACAGCTGTTTTCATTAAGCCTATACAGGGGTATATATGTAAGAGACTCCAGCACATTCAGTATCATTTGCCTGAGGAAAAAGCGTGGTTAACGCTTAGAAACGCGTAGCAATTTTACAAACAGATATCATTGTTGATCTGTGTATGTACATTTTTTATCTTTTTATTAAATATATTTTTTTATCGATACTGGAGTTCTCTTTATCTTTTCCACCATCCTGATGTCCATCTCATATACCTAAAGTCCATTTGTCATCACGACAGTGCCTCTTTTGGGTTGGATTTGTGCACTAGGACACTATAATATTCCTAGTATGCCATATTTGCACTTCAGGGTGCAATTCATCTTGTGAGTATCCATTCGTCAGTACTAACAGATTTTCACCACTGGTTCATCATTGATCTGCACTAGGGGTCGCCCTCTTGTTTTTTGCTCTATATTTACTATCAGTGTAAATGTTTACTGACCTGACCTTTGAGAGCTGACAAGCAAGTGTGAGTGCATGTAGCTCAGCCGCTTGGGCACTGTAGTGAGATGGGAGGGGCTCGGCCTCTATAACAGAATCTGTCATGACTACAGCAGAAACATTCACCATCCTCAAACTTCCATCACAGAACAGTGTCCAATCCAGGTTAGGTAGAGGCACATCAGAGAGGCCATCCCTTAGTTTGGATTAAAAGAGAGATACAGATAAACAGTCATAGTGTGGGGTACTATCATCAGGTAGAGGTAACAAAGTTGCTGGGTTGAGAGAGGTACAGTAGATGATAGTGATATTAGAAGGTACAAGAAGCAATGTCTCATACCTAGTGAGACGTTGGTTTTAAAAAAAATGTTGTGTATTTGTCTGACTGAGTAAGGGGTGTACTGCGTGTGGCACATAAATGTGTAAAGAATGTCCCTGTACAAGCTCCTTTCCTCTATTTTGACATTTGAAATAGCTGATTTAGTCTGTGGTATACCCACCTATAGTAAAAGTTTTATACTGGAGTCTCATCTATCAATCAGCCTAAGTAAACAAGCCAGTAATAAGAAACCACACTCACAGGGGTGCAGGATAGTTAAAGGGACAGTTTACTCAAATTAAGAATAATTTTTAATTGAAACTGCTTGACATAGTTAAATATACTAGTGCTGAGAATACAATAAACTTCATTTTCTTTCTCTGTAAATATTTTTTGAAATCTCAGATTTTATATCAGTTTGCCTATACCCCTTTAAATATTTTTTTTTTCCTGCCTTCTGTGCATAGCACTTGCTCCACCCCCCTGACTCGGTGTTGAGCAGTGAGCAGTTTTTTTTTTAGAGCTTGAATACATTCAGGTCAGTGATATCTCTCAGTTTGCAACTTATTTGAAGAGAAAAAGAAAACGTTTGCATCATGCAATTCCACTCGGGTATTAGAACAGACTTTTACACAGACAGACCTGTATGTATTCAACTCAGAAGTCAAATCCACATCGGCATGAAGCCTCAATCAGCTGGAAAGCAAATGTAACTCTTTTTTTTTTTCACTGCTAGTCTCACAGATTTTATATTATATATATATATATATATATATATATATATATATATATATATATATATATATATATATACAAGGAAAGGTCTGCACAAGGTGATTATGCAAGCAAACTATTGTAAAACAAACTAAAGTAAAAATATAGAAAATCATCCAGGTCTTATGCAATTATTATGCTCCCAGAGACAGGACCAGTAAACACAGCAGATTTGCATAATCAACAAATGCAAGATAACAAGACAATACAATAGCATTTAGTCTGAATTTCAAATGAGTAGTAGATTCTTTTCTAACACATTTCTAAGTTATGTATATTTCCACTCCCCCTGAACTATGTGATAGCAATCAGCCAATCACAAATGCATATACGTATAGTCTGAGTTCTTGCACATGCTCAGTAGGAGCTGGTGACTCAAAAAAAAAAAGTGTAAATATAAAAGACTGTGCACATTATTTTTAATGGAAGTAAATTGGAAAGTTGTTTAAAATTACATGCTGTATCTGAATCATGAAAATTTTATAAAACCTGAGTGTCCCTTTAAATGTAAAGTGTGGGGAGTGATATTTAAATTTATATTGTTAGCTGCCGATTATTTTTTATTCTATGCAGCTTGTATAACAAGTCATTGAAAATACATTAATATAAAAACAATTTTACAGTGTACTGTCCCCATAAGGGCTGACCATTTATCATATTACATATTCAACCTTATTGTCTTATTTACCATCAAAACTCCACCTCCCCACTGCATCGCAACCTGCATATACTTAAATATTTATTGCAAAAGAAACAGACCCAAATACATACATCTAATGACACACAGTCCATAATACAGCAAAGAAGCAGAACTCCAATGGCAAACAAGACAAGTTTTTTTACCTTATTATCTTTTCCACAAACATACTTAACCCATTAATCATATACAAGAAAAACTCTCATATTTACTAGAGCGTGACAAAAATGACACACACCATCGCACTTTCAAAGTCCTTAGCTACTTCACTTGCAGATATATTTTATATGCCTCAAACAGATGGAAACACATTAAATCTCTTATCAGCCCATACATAAAACAAATATCACTTAAAACTAAAACAAATTCTATTATTGGCGCACAAAACATACATATGACTTTAAAACCAAGTTACAGCAATTACAAGCAAATCATTACGTCATCAAATTTCTTAGCTAAGAATCCCTGATACACACACACAGCTCCAGCCTGCATCAAACATCAAGGCCAGCTTTCTTTTGCAGCGATTGTACACAAAAATTCTTATCAACTCGCATACCTCAAATATTTCACTCCCAGCATTTATTCTAAAGCAATGTTAACATACATGAAACTTTTAGTAATACAGAAAACACATTTTCATTTGGGTTTTGACGTCCGCAACCCTACTATTCTCAAACAGATAATAGTAGTCCATCTGGTCAGGGCATATATCAACCAGAAGATTGCGGAGGGCAATTAATTTAGGGAGCTCAAAGGACCCAAATCTCGGCCACCTTAATTCAGGATCAAGGCTGAGAGTATAGGAAACTCAGAGCTCTGTGCACAAAGTATAACGTCTATTTTTTTTTATAACCAAGCAGTACTGAGTTTTCCCTAATTTGCATATACTTTAACAAGGGGAGAGTCTTTGTCTACTTTAGACAACTGGGATCCCATTATTATATCCCTGTTCCTTAAAGTGAATGTAAATTTTGATGACAAAGTGCCCAGTCTACAAAAATTAGACCAAAAACAGGGGCACTTTAACTCCTCAAAATCCACACCTCACTTTAATCCCTAATCAAGTCCCTGCAGTTACCGGACGGACACTTCCTCAACGTCCCTGCCTAGCGGGAGAGATTAGCACTATAGTCAATCAAGTCCCTGCAGTTACCGGACGGACACTACCTCAACGTCCCTGCTTAGCGGGAGAGATTAGCACTATAGTCTCAAGTCACAATATGTCTTGGATCACTATTTCTGCCTCTGTAAAATCCCTACCACCTGAAACTTTATTTTATAGTGGGCTGGCACCCTAATGGTGTTTAACTGCCAGACAGATGTCCCACTGAATTTAATAGTGATCCAGTATATAAAACAAAAACAGGGTAAAAGACCCACAACATATATTACACGTACATGAACACAAAAGACAAGAAGACACTCACAGACTGGTCCAAGGGGTAGATTGTGTCCGTTGTTTGTGGTCTGTTCCTCAGGACGTACTCCCTTATCGCCCCCCGGGAGTCCCTGGCCAACAAGACAAAACCTCCCACAGGTAAGCTATAGACCTGAATCAGATGGGTGCGCGCAGATGTTGGTTCCCAGCCAGGGAGGCACGGAAAGGTCGACCTGAAGCATGTCCCACCAGAGTCGCCAAGTTACTGTCGTGAGTGAGCTCGTCTCAGGTGCAGTAATAAAGAGGTCCAGACCAGATATTTATCAAACAAGGGCTCACTTCAGGAGAGGTAATCTTTATTACACTGTTGCAACAGTGTCCCAGAACAAAAAACAGCAACGCAAGACTAACACATTTTCATATACATGCATTTTTATACTATTACAGTTCCTTACAAAGCAGAGAGCTAATTGGCTGATAATGATTGGCCAATAAATCTCACGTGATTAGTGGTTACTAGGAAAGGGAAAAAAAAAACAGGTCCTCTATGTTAAAATTTGAGAGATATGTTTTCTTGGAATATGACCAGAGGCTAGTTGGCTAATTGGATTGAGAAGTTGATACTGTACAGAGAAGCCTTGGATTTTACCTTGAGTTTCAGATATTTAGAAAACTTGGTATGGGAGAAGCCATAACTTTAAGATGTACTGATACATACTTATTAGGCTAAAAGTAAGTTGTTAAAGATACATCACTTATTAGAAAATACAGAAGTAATATATCTGCAGTTTCAGAGAAGAGTTCAGTAAAAGAAAAGGAAAAGTTTGGTTAAACATATAAAATAATGAAAATATAATAAGCAGCTCATAACACAGCTGATGAACCAGGGACATCACGTCCACAGGGACAGAGACCGCAATGGCAAAGGGCACAATCTAAAAGACGGAAAATGGATAACTTGCCACCCAAAAGTGGCCTGCCCCCCTTGGGGTGACCTACCCTTAAGTCCTATTCTGGGTCCGACTTAATCCTTTCCTTCTGTCTTTTTCACACCCAGGATTCTCTGCATACCCTTTCCCTTTGTTGGTCCCCAAACCATCCTTCATTAGCTGCCCTGTGGTGTGCGGGTTCTTACCTGTACCCTTGGGGCCCGCCTCGCTACAATGGAGGTCTACTATCCAGTCCTGTCTTCATACTGGTAACGTATAATGACGTTAATGACTTTTGTTTTACGTTTGACCTGTAATTTCTTGTTATAACGGATCATCTATACCGTGATCTGTGCCTTCCACTCCACATAGGGGTGGCCATCACACTATCCATGTTTTGCGGACTATTGGGCATCAGTTGCCCCAGGACTTTAAAGTTTATCCAAAGTTATGTCAGTATTGTCCCTTACTTATTAAGTTTATCTTTGTTTGATCCGCAATTCAATGTCTGTTTGCTATTCCTTAGACTAACCCAGTTAACTCTCTCAGTGGTCAACCCATGTGCGTGCTTTTGTCCCAGACTTGGGGGGTCACATGCATCAAGTCTGAGCAGATCTCCGCAGGATTGCGAGCTAGACCATGCACTGTCCCACTTGGCCTGGGCAAATCCTCCACTAAAGTTATGTATATGATTAATATGTAAAGAAATGACAAACTGTGAATTTTTTCTTGTTTATTTTAATAATTCTATATTGCCTTGTGTAACAATGTATAGTTCTCTAATGATAATGTAAAAGGTTTATCACCCTTGTTCAGCGGGTAGCTGGGATTCTCTTGGGTTTTCCAATAACACTTAGAACCCTTAGGTCTAACACCCTTAGGGTGAACCAGTTGACTCCACCAGGACATATCCTACTATCTGCCCCTAGCCCCATAACGACCTCCCTATATATATATATATAATTAAGGATCACTTCCCACATGAATATAGAACCATTAGGGACATTTAGTTGTCCACCTGAACACCCCCGGTCAGTCACGGTGAGTTATAGCTATCCTCCACCCTAACTATTTCACCTATGGAGTGCCTAAATACTATTAACTGTGGGAGGGCGACCCTACGCTAAGCCCTTATTCCCCAGTAGTTTGCAACCCTAGAATCCGATACCGAACACCCTTATAACTCATCCGCAGTGTGCCCTCCCCCTTTGGGATATTATACTCTGATTTAGATTGGGAAGGCAAAATGCTTCTGAACATTTACATAAGCATGACTTACTAAATTAGGGACGTTTTTTCTTTTGACCTCCTGTTAGTTCATTCCTGTTCACTAATATCTCTCATGTTTTTTTGTTAAGAGTGTTCCTAATGCTGTTTGCTTATGTCATAACCTAAGAGTATTTAAGAGCGACTTTCTTCCCCCAGAGTAAAGTATACAAAGCTATGATGTATACACCACTTTCCTATATAACTGTTTTCTTCCTACTTATTATTTTACAGAATGTATTGTTTGTTTTTTTAGGTTTGTCCATTTCCTTTCCTCTCCTTAAACCTTCCTGTCCAGTCCCGGGGCATGCCCTCGCCTTACCTGCTACTCATAGTGATCTATGACATACTCGACTCTATGACATCTCACCTACAAAACCATAAGATTAACACTTTGAATCAAGTAAAGTTCCTATCTCACAACACTAAAGGTCTGAATAGCCCCCAAAAGAGATCAATGGCCCTAAGAGATTACAAGAGACAGAGAGGCGAGATTCTCTTTATTCAGGAGACCCACTTTCGCAGAGGCTTTGAACCTAGGGCCAGCTTCCGGAAATTCGGGTCTGCCTTTTTTTCTTCCCACTTATCTAAGCGTAATGGCGTTGGAATCCTAATAAACAGAAACCTACCCTTCACTCTGACCTCCACCTATAGAGATAAGGAAGGACGATATATAATTTTGGTGGGATTTCTATTCCACAGACCCATTACGCTTGTGAATCTCTATGCCCCGAACACAAACGCTGCCCCATTCTTCCACCAACTCAGTCAAAAAGTCCTAGAAGTAGCCAGGGGTAGTTTGATTCTAGGGGGCGACTTCAACTTGGCACTTCACCCTGCCCTTGACTGTTCCACGGGCATCTCCTCTACACCTAATAAGACGTTAAGACAAGTTAAACAATCTCTCTCACATCTGGCGGTACACGACTCATGGCGCCTTCAGCACTCTGATGAAAGGGAATTCACCTTCTATTCCAACCCTCACCAACTATACACATGCATAGATTATTTCTTCATTGATGTTCCCACTCTATCCTCCACTAACATCTCCCCCATAACGTGGTCTGACCATGCCATGATTAGCTGCCAGCTTCGTTGGCATTCTTTCGACCCCTCTCAGTCTACATGGCGTTTAGACGAGTCCCTCCTTAGAGATCCCCAAGTCATTATACAACTACAGAAGACTCTACTTGATTACTTTCAGACAAACGACACACCTGAGACTTCTATACATAACATCTGGGAGGCTCACAAGTGCGTTCTCCGAGGGGAACTTCTTGCAATTAAATCAGCCAAACGTAAACAACAGCACATTTATACTAACGCTCTCTTGAGCGACATAACTAAACTCCAGGCCCTCCACCAGACCTTCCCCACAGATAAATCCCTCTCTGAAAGCCTTACGCACAAAAGAGACCAGCTTAGGTTACTCCTTGGCACAGAAGCTAAAAATAAAGCCTTATTTCTTAAGAAAATTTACTATGAGGGTGCGAACAAGCAGGGCAGGATGTTAGCTAGACAACTCAAGTCCAAAACGAACAAACACTACATAATGAGAGTTAGAGACACCGGGGGGACCTTGAGCTCCACCACCACAGATATCCTACAGGCTTTTAAGGATTTTTACGACAAACTATTTAACATTAGAAGTGTGCTTACGTTATTACCCTATTGGCGCCTCTTTTCATTCCATCCAGGATTTGTTTTGAACATTAGAAGGGGACTAGCAGATCCCTTACCAGAAGAAATAGCCGCTTACCTTCAAGATATTGCTCTACCCAGTTTAACTCAAGAACAGAGGGATTAGCTAGATTTGCCTTTCTCAGAGGAGGAGTTAATGTTGGTTGTGTCGTCTCTCCCAAACGGGAAAGCCCTGGGCCCTGACGGGTTCAGCAACTCGTACTACAAACAATTTAAAGAAATTCTCTCTCCTTACCTACTCAGATATTACAACTCCATTGATGAAGGAGAGAGATTTTCGCCGTTATCATTACGAGCACATATTACTGTTATCCCCAAACCCCACAAATCCCCTGAACTGATTGCTAACTATCGCCCGATCTCCCTGATCAATACTGATTTGAAAATATATTCAAAGATTATTGCAACCCGCCTTAACCGTGTTCTCCCTACTCTCATACATAACGACCAGGTGGGCTTTGTCCCTGGTCGAGAGGCTAGGGACAACACTGTTCGTAACATCATGCTCCTCTGGCACGCCTCCAACCATAACATTCCAACCGCCTTCGTCTCAACAGATGCCGAAAAGGCGTTCGACCGGGTTAACTGGTCCTATCTTAGGGCCTCCTTGGGGGCTTTCGGAATTGGTGATACCACTATGAACCGCATATTCGCTCTATACAACTCACCTAGCGCCCGTATCTCGGTCAACGGATCCCTCTCCCCTGCAATCGATATTAATAACGGAACAAGGCAAGGTTGTCCCCTATCCCCCCTGCTGTTCGCCCCCTTTTTATTGAGACTTTTGCCTCCAGAATGAGAGGTACCCCAGGGGCCCAGGGGATCTCGGTGGGGGGCGACAAATACAAGCTGTCGCTCTTCGCCGATGACATCCTATTTTCCCTTACTCAGCCTGAATCCTCGTTACCTATATTAATTTCTGAACTTAATACTTTCCAGTCCCTCACAGATTTTCTGGTTAACCATTCGAAATCGGAGATTCTCGCCCTCTGTTTGTCGGAGAGCTCGGTAGCATCCATTAAGCAGACATGCCCCTTAAAATGGTGCAAGGGATCACTCAAATACTTGGGCATTTCTCTTCCCAACACTTTTGATAAACTGTTCCAAGAGAACTATATTCCTATCAAGACCGCAATTATGCGCGACCTATCTTCTTGGAGCTCGAAGAAGCTCTCATGGTGGGGACGGATTAACACGATAAAGATGAACATCTTCCCCAGAATCCTATACATAATGGGGGCGGTCCCGATACCCTTGCCCCCCAAATACCTTCCTCAGGTGCAGGGCCTATTCAGTGCTTTCATCTGGAAAAGAAAACCTCCGAGGATTAATAAATCCTCAATGTCCCTTTTGAGAGAACACGGGGGATTGAGTGTCCCTGACCTGGATAAATACAGGACCTCACTACATCTACAAAGGATCCTTGAATGGAGAGTGGCGGGGGAAACAGAGGAGATGGGTCCGCCTAGAGGAACATCTTAATCTAAATCCGTCACTGGCTACAATGCTATGGAGCCCCACTTTCCGTGACACAACTAAGTTGCTCTCCTTCCCGACCACCAGGGAGACCGTGGGGGTGTGGGATCGAGCTATACAGCAAAATCCTTGCCTATCCTCTAACCCGAGTCCTTTGACATCCCTCACTCGCAACTCAGTCTTCTCATTAGGGTCTCTAGGGCGTCCACTCCCTCCACCATGCCCAGACGACAATGTACAAATATTTAATATCACCCATAACGAACACATACTTACTCAGGAACAACTAATTGAAAAGGGCCATGGTTGGGCACGAAATTGGTTTTCCTATAGAAGGCTCCATAACTATATAAACACTCACACTCTTAAGAGTAATATGGTTCGTCCCCCAACTAACCTGGAGAAGTTGTTTTTATCGAGTTTCCCAGAGAGACACTCCCTATTTACCATATATAAAACTATAACTCAGCCGTTACCAGGCATTTTACCGTACTCAATAGAGACGTGGGAGAGGGAGCTAGGTAGGATCATCCTTCCACAAACGGCGGCCTCCATATTTCTAAATACTAAAAAATCCTCCACTTCTGCATCCATCCTAGCAACCAATTACAAAATCCTACACTGTTGGTACTTAACCCCACGAAAAATACACAAATTATACCCAAGCACTAACAATAAATGTTGGAGATGTGGACATCATGGCAGCGGCATGGGCCACATGTGGTGGTGGTGCTCGAGGTTGAATAGCTTTTGGTACGAAGTAATGGCAGAGGTCGAGAAGATTCTAAATACCCAGCTACCACCAGATCCCCTTATTTGGTTATTGAATAGACCTCTAAAACTTCCACTCAAATCCCTCTCCCAGCTGTTTAGGATATTCACAAATAGTGCTAAATTATTGATAGCGAGAAACTGGAGGGCTCCAGACGTCCCTTCTTTGGGAATGTGGAGACTCAAGGTATCTGAATTGTTAGAGCTAGAGCCGAATATAAGAAAGGGTCCTCAGACAACTTTACAGCTTTTCGGGTTATCTGGGAGGACTATCAGAAATCCATACACACTTCATAATGATGTTCTTGGGGCGACCAGACCTAAGGTACCATACCATTACAATTTCTAACTGTTGAGATTTGGTTAAACCTTTTTCCTTCTTTTTAAGAGCTCTAGGCCGAGTGGCTCCCCCCCCCCCCGGGACTGGACACCCCGTACTGCTACACTTCTTGCTCTAAATGCGACCTTTTCCCCTCCCTTTATCCCTACATATCCAGTTTTTACCTGTTTATATACGAAATGTGGAGACTGTGTCGATGCACCGATTTTTCTGTTGTAACCTTATACTTCTGAACTCAATGTGATTTTGATGTGTGTTGTTCATGCTTTCCATGCCAATAAAAAGAATTTGACTAAAAAAGAATGTGTAACAGACCCGGACAAAAAACCCTGAGTCAAGAACATACAGCCATCATCAGGATGGCATAGAAGAATACTTGCTGAGAAGTAAAAAGCGGCAAGCAAGAGAACAGATTGCAAAAGAAAACTCCCAGACAGAGGGCACACTCTAGGCAATTGAAGCCACCAGACCTACACACAGGGCTCCAAAAGGGGAAGCACATAACCTCAACGAGGCCCACTGCACCCCCAAGAGAGAGAGAGGTTACACCCAGAACCCGAAAGTGTATGGTAACCCTGCTCCTTCTGCTTGCAAGGCCAGGGAGCTAGCTACTATGCCAACCTAGATCCTGAAGTTGACAACGCATCTCAGAACCCACTCCCAGCCAGGCCAGCCCAAGCAACAGCAGGTCTGAAACAGGGGAACAGAAGAACCCCAACACCAGCTCTTGAAGATTGCGTCATTAAAAGAAGGCCGTTATGGTCCGAAAAAGCAGTGAACCTAAGTATAGCTACACATTTGCAGATAGAACCATATAACAAACATGATTAAAAGTCCCCCTGTTCAATAACCCCCCTCAGGAGACATTAACCCATGATTCCTTATTAAGATAAAAGGAGTCCCACTGGGACCCTACCTTGTTTCGTTAACATCACATTCACATATTCACATGGACTTGAGTGAAGAAAGGTAGGCAGCGAAACTTGTCAATGCTGATTACCAAGGAGCTGTTAATATTAGTTGGGATGGTTCGCAGGAAAACTCTCCCTGCATTTCTGGACTCTAACTTTCATCCATGCCCTCGCTGAGCAGGATTACTTATTGCAAAGAGTACTACCCTCCATAAGAGACTCTCTCAAACTTCTGACACTTCTCTGCCAACCTCCTGTGACGAAAGGCAAAGAATGACTGGGGGATGAGGGAAGTGGGGAAGGTATTTAAGCCTTTGGCTGGGGTGTCTTTGCCTCCTCCTGGTGGCCAGGTTCTGTATTTCCCAAAAGTAATGAATGCAGCTGTGGACTCTTCCCTTTTAAGAAGAAAATGATCTTACCGGAATCGTCGCTGTGGAACACACACAGCCTCTCAAGTTTGACAGTCTTGTAGCATCGCACCTGACATGGACTTGAGTGATAGAAGCAGGCAGTGAAACTTGTCAACACTAATTGCTTAGGAATTGGTAATATGAGTCTGGATGGTTTCGCAGAAAGACTCTCCCGGCATCTCCAGACCCTAACATTTGTCAATGATCTCACTGAGTGGCTGACAAGACTACTTAAAACTCCTGTCCCTTAGTAAAGAGTACTACCCTCCATAAGAGACTACTCTGAATCTTCCGACACTTCTCTGCCATCCTCCTGTGACGAAAGGCAAAAAATGACTGGGGGATGAGGGGAGTGGGGGAGGTATTTAAGCCTTTGGCTGGGGTGTCGTTGTCTCCTCCTGGTGGCCAGGTTCTGTAGTCCCACAAGTAAGGAATGAAGCCGTGGACTCTTCTCATATTAAGATGGAAATTTGATTTTTGCACTTTATGTTTGTATGTTGTTTGCTTCCACACAACTAATGTAACAGTGTTTTAATTTCTGCATTTCTGTACACAATATAGCATCCTTTTTTATCACTTTTGTGTATGTCTTGATTTTGTCATCTATTCCCTAGCAAATTTCTTACAAGTATTTGCTTCATCGGTTCCTGGTGATACATGTTGACAACACACTCCATGGGGACATGGATGAAGGAAAGGCTCATGCTGGGGGGACATGAGAATTTAAAGCCACAATACTTTTAAGAGGTGCATGAGGCCCCTTCATTGATAGAGGGCAACAGACTTTGGGTTGAGGCTGAATTTCCATCTTAGATGTAGTTGATCACTGTAATCTGAATCACCTGCACCCTTAGGTAATAGGGTGGTTATTGATGAGTAACAGGTGTTTAGAACCCTTTTTTCCAATAAGCCATAGAGGGGCATGATATTTCTGCATGTACAAAAAAGAATCATCGCCTCTTTGCAACAAGGGTAGGTAATTTTTATATCAAGAGAAGCATTGATAGCTCCCCCTCCCAGCTTGTCCCAGCCTGCACAGCTTGTTTCCAGGTTCCTAGTGCTCCCTAGAGGAGCTGGGTAAGGTGGAGGAAAAGCAAAAGGAACAAGAGTTCAAAGGGATACATTGCTTGGTTCGTGGTTAATTAAGCACCAGACCACCAAGCAAAAACAGACTCTGCGAGGGGAGAATAAACTGATAACTATATTGCCTGATTCACAGGTAATAAAGAAATGTCATGAAGGACATTAAACAAAAGTGTGCTTGTTTAACACAATCTACAGGGGGAAACCCTAAAATTATGTAATCTAAATTTGTATTTTTCTCAAAATGTTGCCATTTAGGCAACTGGGGTTTTTGATTGGATGGCAGTGTTTCTTGGGTGATTATAAGTAGAAATTTCACCCCAACTTCTCAAGACAAGGTGTTTTGTAAAAAATGAACAGACTTTTTTGTATTGAAAAAGGAAGATTTGAATCAATAGATTTTATTTTTAGTTTTATCTCAGATTTGTGAGTTTAGCTTTATCACCAGCAGGGTGGTAATGGTGTCTGGAATTCAGCTATTTATAAGGCCCAAATTTATCAAAGGTTCCATCTGCAGGCTCCCATAAACAAACTTGGAGCTGAGAGTTATGAAACAGCAGCTGCTTCTTAACCCACATTGCCACCTGTTATATGATGTCTCAAAATCCCCACTGGACTAGCTATAATGTGCAATGATAAATGCGGGGACGCAATACCAGGCATACAGGGGTTAAGATATACGCCCATGTCTGCCAGACTTTGTTAAATCTGACCCTCAATGTTCTCTCCTAACATGGTGAATTTTCAGAACTGTGTACCATAGTTGAGCCTATTATACACTCTGTGTTTATGAATATATTGCCATACTCGGCTCTTTTATTTTACATGTCACAATAATGCACTATATATCTTGCTCTATATGCATGCAAAAAAACTTACATTAATGCCAAGAGTTTAAGTTCTCAAATGTTGAAAAGCAAGGAAATTCCAAACTAAAACTGCTTTGCATGACATCATTAATTACATCATCAATGGCATCACTAGTGACATAACCCATGATTAGAGAATCTATTTTTCTAAATAATCAATGACATCACTAGTGATATTACATATGGCATTGATGGCATCAGAAGTGACATCATCCAACACAGAGATTATATATTCTAATCTAAATAATAAATGACATCACTAGTGACATCATCAATGGCATCAGACAAAAAAGTTAAAAAGTAAAACACACTCACAGTGATCTCATTCCTATTTTAACTATCTTGTCCTCACCCTAGCCCTTGTTCCTTTTTTGTACACACAAGCATCTCCTTATCCCTCCCTCTCATTTCTAATTCTTCTGGACCTATCTGCTGCTTTCGACACAGTCGACCATCCTCTCCTCCTAAAAATCCTACATTCATTCGGCATTCGAGACACAGCCCTCTCCTGGTTTGTTTCAAATCCCTCAAACCGCTCTTTTCAGTTTTCTTTAACAGCATACCCTCTGATCCTTTGGCTCTCTCAGTTGGAGTACCACAAGGCTCTGTCTTGGGTCCCTTGCTTTTCTCTCTATACATCTTCCTAGGAATACTTACAGGGAGTGCAGAATTATTAGGCAAGTTGTATTTTTGAGGATTCATTTTATTATTGAACAACAACCATGTTCTCAATGAACCCAAAAAACTCATTAATATCAAAGCTGAATAGTTTTGGAAGTAGTTTTTAGTATGTTTTGAGTTATAGCTATTTTAGGGGGATATCTGTGTGTGCAGGTGACTATTACTGTGCATAATTATTAGGCAACTTAACAAAAAACAAATATATACCCATTTCAATTATTTATTTTTACCAGTGAAACCAATATAACATCTCAACATTCACAAATATACATTTCTGACATTCAAAAACAAAACAAAAACAAATCAGTGACCAATATAGCCACCTTTCTTTGCAAGGACACTCAAAAGCCTGCCATCCATGGATTCTGTCAGTGTTTTGATCTGTTCATCATCAACATTGCGTGCAGCAGCAACCACAGCCTCCCAGACACTGTTCAGAGAGGTGTACTGTTTTCCCTCCTTGTAAATCTCACATTTGATGATGGACCACAGGTACTCAATGGGGTTCAGATCAGGTGAACAAGGAGGCCATGTCATTAGATTTTCTTCTTTTATACCCTTTCTTGCCAGCCACGCTGTGGAGTACTTGGACGCATGTGATGGAGCATTGTCCTGCATGAAAATCATGTTTTTCTTGAAGGATGCAGACTTCTTCCTGTACCACTGCTTGAAGAAGGTGTCTTCCAGAAACTGGCAGTAGGACTGGGAGTTGAGCTTGACTCCATCCTCAACCCGAAAAGGCCCCACAAGCTCATCTTTGATGATACCAGCCCAAACCAGTACTCCACCTCCACCTTGCTGGCGTCTGAGTCGGACTGGAGCTCTCTGCCCTTTACCAATCCAGCCACGGGCCCATCCATCTGGCCCATCAAGACTCACTCTCATTTCATCAGTCCATAAAACCTTAGAAAAATCAGTCTTGAGATATTTCTTGGCCCAGTCTTGACGTTTCAGCTTGTGTGTCTTGTTCAGTGGTGGTCGTCTTTCAGCCTTTCTTACCTTGGCCATGTCTCTGGGTATTGCACACCTTGTGCTTTTGGGCACTCCAGTGATGTTGCAGCTCTGAAATATGGCCAAACTGGTGGCAAGTGGCATCTTGGCAGCTGCACGCTTGACTTTTCTCAGTTCATGGGCAGTTATTTTGCGCCTTGGTTTTTCCACACGCTTCTTGCGACCCTGTTGACTATTTTGAATGAAACGCTTGATTGTTCGATGATCAGGCTTCAGAAGCTTTGCAATTTTAAGAGTGCTGCATCCCTCTGCAAGATATCTCACTATTTTTGATTTTTCTGAGCCTGTAAAGTCCTTCTTTTGACCCATTTTGCCAAAGGAAAGGAAGTTGCCTAATAATTATGCACACCTGATATAGGGTGTTGATGTCATTAGACCACACCCCTTCTCATTACAGAGATGCACATCACCTAATATGCTTAATTGGTAGTAGGCTTTCGAGCCTATACAGCTTGGAGTAAGACAACATGCATAAAGAGGATGATGTGGTCAAAATACTAATTTGCCTAATAATTCTGCACTCCCTGTATATCCTCTTTTTAGTTCTAGTTCCATTTCTATGCTGATGATACCCAAATTTATCTTTCCTCTTCCGATATCTCTCCCTCTTTACTTAACCAGATTTCCAAGTGTCTCTCTGCAATTTCCTCTTGGATGTCCTCATACTACTTCCAACTCAACCTGTCTAAAATTGAGCTGCTTCTAATTCCACTATCTTCGAGAAACCTGACATTTCTCTGACGGTTAGAGACTATTCTCAACACCTCACATCAGGTTCACATGTCTTGAAGTCACATTTGACTCTGAACAAAGTCGCCCATCGCCATCAGCTGCTGTGCCAGTCTCTACACTGGCTCCCCATACACTGCAAAATACAATTAAAAGTATTAACCCTAATTTACAGATATCTGTAGGAACAGAAGAAAAAGAGAGGCGCCTTATGGGACAGTATCGTGGTGTCGCTAAGGTGCAAGAGACGACGAACAGCACACACAGATGGCAAGGTACTCACAAGTGAGATGGCATATGCGTATGCCAAACTAGACAGGACGGAACCTTAGTCGTCCGCCAGACGGTCCAATGGGAAGATGGCTCTAGCACTCCAACGGTCCAATCCGCAACGGCGGAAGTATACAAACGTCAGAGACCCACAACGTCTGTGGGGAGATTAGTGGCTCAGAGTCATAGGTTTAAAAGGCAGGATACCGCACCCAACATAAATTCGGAATGATGGTCAGCAAAGAGCGGGGGTATCATAAGAGAGAATTTTATTTTAAAAAGGTTATTATTAAAACAGTTTAAAATACTAATAATACAGCAACGCGTTTCTCGACCTTCCGGTCGTTTCATCAGGCTGATATTCAGATTGAAAACCCCGCTCTATTAAACATAATGATCAACCAATCATAGACCGGTCTGTTATCCACACCCATCGTAGAGCCAATCATAAATTGTGATTGGTATCTATAGTAACAGTTGCACCTGCTCTGTAATCAGAGATGAAGAATGTGAAGACAACAATACCGACTGTGATCAGTGTACACAATAGACTTAGATTACATACAATAACCACAAAATGGGTAGTAAACACAGTGTCAAAAACCAGTTTAAATCACTATTATCAGATGGTTGACAGTTATTGCTAGCATCAAAAAGTGTTTAACTAAAAAATAAAACAAAATTGTGTCTGTATTTCTCATGTGTACAAATTTACAATAAAAAATTAAAAAATATATATGATATAGACCGCCAAACATATAGAGGCAATATCTGTAAGTTTATGATGATCGCAATAAATTCTCGATCATACGGCGTAAAATAAATTAATATTCATAAACATATTGGTAATGTAATAGTATTTTTATAAAGGGTCCATGTGTTCTGATAGATGGGTATAATAAATTGATGTCCATATATGTTGATGGTGTAATGTATTCTAACAAAATAAATTTAATAAATTGGTATCCATAGGTATGTTATTGGTGTGATAGCCTCTACATATTTAAAGGGCCCATGTGTTCTGACGGATAAATATCAGTGTGTAATCAAATATATATCGTCTTATGTCAAAATCTGAATATGATTAACTTAATAGAAATTCTTAATGGTACAACTAGTTCTATCTAATTGGTCCGAGACCATAGACGTCTACTCCAATAGGTACAAATAATTGATACTATGAAACCTACATCAGACTCAGGTAGAGGGACTAGAGGATCAGACCTTTATGTGAAGGCCGCCAGATCGACACATAAATTGAGACCATCAGGATGCATGCTTTTCAGCAGATGGATCCAATAAGTCTCCCTCTGTCTGAGCCTAAAAAAACGATTATAAAGATGGGATTTAGGAATGAATTCTATGGGATTAACAGAATAGCAGTTCAAATCTCCCCTATGTACATCGTTACAATGTCTTGATACACTATGGAGTCTATAATTATTCTTCATATTCCGATGGTGTTCGGACCATCTGGTACTAAGGTATCTACAAGTACGCCCTACGTATTGTACCCCACAGACACATGTTAGTAGATAGACTACATAAGAGGAAGCACAAGATGCACGGCCAATGATGGTATAGGATTTGTGGGTGATACTAGACCTAAAAGTTTTCTGCCGATCACCAATGAAAATACACATCTTACAACGGGCTCGTCTGCATTTAAAAGACCCATGTTGGAAAGTATTTCTATTACTACCCGAAAAAGACTGTCTATGTTTGACAATCTTGCTCGGAGCCAGCATTGTTTTAAGGGTCGGCGCCCTTCTATAGACTATTCTAGGTTTGTCATCCAAAGTTCTTTTCAAAATAGGGTCTTTAAGTAGTATTTGCCAATGACGTGTGACAATCTCTCTAATAAGATTATGGTTAGAATTAAATTGGGTAATCAACAACGGATCTTTATGAAAGGTGCTGTTATTTGTAGGTTCTAATCGAGCATTAGGCCCGGTAAAATACAACTCCCTATTATCATTTTTGGCTCTCAAGAAGCCATTTTCGATGAAAGAGTTAGGGTAATGTTTCTCCCTAAAGCGTTCCTTTAAGGTGAGACTTTGGGTTTCGTAGTCAGCCATGGAACTGCAATTTCGGCGCACTCTTTTGAACTGGCCATATGGGACGTTCAATTTCCACGGGTGATAATGACAGCTCTTGAAGTCAAGATAGCTGTTACAATCTACTGCCTTAAAGTGGGTAGTGCTAGTCACTTGACCCTCAGTGAAGCAGAGATTAAGATCTAGGTACACTATTGATTGCCTCTCAATGGTACTAGTAAACACCAGACCTCTATTATTGTTGTTTAGATGTTCAACAAAAGATTCAGCAGTGGAGGGTTCACCCCTCCAGATAAAGATAAGGTCATCTATATATCTGCCATAATATACCAGGTTCGCCCCGTATGCTGAATCGTAGATGTAACATTGTTCAAAAGAACCCATGAACAGGTTCGCATAACTCGGGGCGAACCTGGTACCCATGGCCGTTCCCTTTGTTTGAATATAGAATTCATCTTGAAAGACAAAATAGTTATGTCTCAAGATGAAAGCAATAAGATCTAAAAGAAACTCTCTTTGGGTCTGTGGTAAATAAATTTCTTGTTCCAGATATTCAGAGATTGCCTGTAGGCCCATGTCGTGGGGAATGTTGGAATATAGGGCCTGAACATCACAGGTGACCCAAATCATATCGGATGTAATACTGTATGATTCCAGTTTTTTCAGGAGATCTGCTGAATCACGAATGTAGGATTCTAGACCTAAGACATACTTCTGTAAGAAGTAGTTGACATATGATGAGACATTGTCAGTAAGGTTGCCAATCCCTGCTATTATGAGTCTTCCTGGGGGGCATAAACGGTTCTTGTGGACCTTAGGGAGGTGGTAATAAAAAGCCAGATTGGGTTCAGTCGGGATCAAATAGTTTTTCTCTTTTTTCAGGAGTATGCCTTTATCAAAGGCTGAGTTTATAATTTGTTTTAATAAGGCTTTAAACTCCACGGTGGGGTCTGAGTGTAATTTTTTGTAATAAGAGGTATCGTGTAGGATTTTCCTGGCTTCCAATAGGTAGTCAGTTCGATCCTGAAGGACCACTCCACCGCCCTTATCGGCCTGTCTTATTACCAAAGATTTATTGTTTTTAAGGTTATTCAATGCACGTTTTTCATTGGGATATAAATTATCTTTATTTGGGATCTTTTTTGATATTTTCTCAAAATCATCATTCACTAATTGTCTAAATATCTCAATGTGTGAATTATTGTTGAGTTGGGGCGTAAAATTAGATTTATTTTTGAAGGGTGTATGTATATAACCATCACATAAATGATCTATCAAGGTCTCTGGGTCATATGTAGGAATTATTTCATGTCTAAGTCTATCATCCATGGAATTGGTAAGAATTGGCCTCATTGTGTTATTTTTCAAAGTTTTTTCCGCAAAATATTTCTGCATGGATAATTTTTGCGTAAATTGATTTAGATCGACAAAGAGTGAGAACGTATTATGTTTGTTGGTAGGACAATATGAGAGACCTTTGCCCAGGACTCGTATCTCATCATTTGTCAGGTTATGTGAGGATAGATTATAGATACCCTTTTTTAGGGTCTGTAATCGTGCCTCTTTGATGGCTGTGCCTCTCCTGAAAAAACTGGAATCATACAGTATTACATCCGATATGATTTGGGTCACCTGTGATGTTCAGGCCCTATATTCCAACATTCCCCACGACATGGGCCTACAGGCAATCTCTGAATATCTGGAACAAGATATTTATTTACCACAGACCCAAAGAGAGTTTCTTTTAGATCTTATTGCTTTCATCTTGAGACATAACTATTTTGTCTTTCAAGATGAATTCTATATTCAAACAAAGGGAACGGCCATGGGTACCAGGTTCGCCCCAAGTTATGCGAACCTGTTCATGGGTTCTTTTGAACAATGTTACATCTACGATTCAGCATACGAGGCGAACCTGGTATATTATGGCAGATATATAGATGACCTTATCTTTATCTGGAGGGGTGAACCCTCCACTGCTGAATCTTTTGTTGAACATCTAAACAACAATAATAGAGGTCTGGTGTTTACTAGTACCATTGAGAGGCAATCAATAGTGTACCTAGATCTTAATCTCTGCTTCACTGAGGGTCAAGTGACTAGCACTACCCACTTTAAGGCAGTAGATTGTAACAGCTATCTTGACTTCAAGAGCTGTCATTATCACCCGTGGAAATTGAACGTCCCATATGGCCAGTTCAAAAGAGTGCGCAGAAATTGCAGTTCCATGGCTGACTACGAAACCCAAAGTCTCACCTTAAAGGAACGCTTTAGGGAGAAACATTACCCTAACTCTATCATCGAAAATGGCTTCTTGAGAGCCAAAAATGATAATAGGGAGTTGTATTTTACCGGGCCTAATGCTCGATTAGAACCTACAAATAACAGCACCTTTCATAAAGATCCGTTGTTCATTACCCAATTTAATTCTAACCATAATCTAATTAGAGAGATTGTCACACGTCATTGGCAAATACTACTTAAAGACCCTATTTTGAAAAGAACTTTGGATGACGAGCCCGTTGTAAGATGTGTATTTTCATTGGTGATCGGCAGAAAACTTTTAGGTCTAGTATCACCCACAAATCCTATACCATCATTGGCCGTGCATCTTGTGCTTCCTCTTATGTAGTCTATCTACTAACATGTGTCTGTGGGGTACAATACGTAGGGCGTACTTGTAGATACCTTAGTACCAGATGGTCCGAACACCATCGGAATATGAAGAATAATTATAGACTCCATAGTGTATCAAGACATTGTAACGATGTACATAGGGGAGATTTGAACTGCTATTCTGTTAATCCCATAGAATTCATTCCTAAATCCCATCTTTATAATCGTTTTTTTAGGCTCAGACAGAGGGAGACTTATTGGATCCATCTGCTGAAAAGCATGCATCCTGATGGTCTCAATTTATGTGTCGATCTGGTGGCCTTCACATAAAGGTCTGATCCTCTAGTCCCTCTACCTGAGTCTGATGTAGGTTTTATAGTATCAATTATTTGTACCTATTGGAGTAGACGTCTATGGTCTCGGACCAATTAGATAGAACTAGTTGTACCATTAAGAATTTCTATTAAGTTAATCATATTCAGATTTTGACATAAGACGATATATATTTGATTACACACTGATATTTATCCGTCAGAACACATGGGCCCTTTAAATATGTAGAGGCTATCACACCAATAACATACCTATGGATACCAATTTATTAAATTTATTTTGTTAGAATACATTACACCATCAACATATATGGACATCAATTTATTATACCCATCTATCAGAACACATGGTGCCTTTATAAAAATACTATTACATTACCAATATGTTTATGAATATTAATTTATTTTACGCCGTATGATCGAGAATTTATTGCGATCATCATAAACTTACAGATGGTGGAACAATATTGCCTCTATATGTTTGGCGGTCTATATCATATATATTTTTTAATTTTTTATTGTAAATTTGTACACATGAGAAATACAGACACAATTTTGTTTTATTTTTTAGTTAAACACTTTTTGATGCTAGCAATAACTGTCAACCATCTGATAATAGTGATTTAAACTGGTTTTTGACACTGTGTTTACTACCCATTTTGTGGTTATTGTATGTAATCTAAGTCTATTGTGTACACTGATCACAGTCGGTATTGTTGTCTTCACATTCTTCATCTCTGATTACAGAGCAGGTGCAACTGTTACTATAGATACCAATCACAATTTATGATTGGCTCTACGATGGGTGTGGATAACAGACCGGTCTATGATTGGTTGATCATTATGTTTAATAGAGCGGGGTTTTCAATCTGAATATCAGCCTGATGAAAGACCGGAAGTTCGAGAAACGCGTTGCTGTATTATTAGTATTTTAAACTGTTTTAATAATAACCTTTTTAAAATAAAATTCTCTCTTATGATACACCCGCTCTTTGCTGACCATCATTCCGAATTTATGTTGGGTGCGGTATCCTGCCTTTTAAACCTATGACTCTGAGCCACTAATCTCCCCACAGACGTTGTGGGTCTCTGACGTTTGTATACTTCCGCCGTTGCGGATTGGACCGTTGGAGTGCTAGAGCCATCTTCCCATTGGACCGTCTGGCGGACGACTAAGGTTCCGTCCTGTCTAGTTTGGCATACGCATATGCCATCTCACTTGTGAGTACCTTGCCATCTGTGTGTGCTGTTCGTCGTCTCTTGCACCTTAGCGACACCACGATACTGTCCCATAAGGCGCCTCTCTTTTTCTTCTGTTCCTACAGATATCTGCCATCATCCTCTCTCCGGGAGTGCTGCCGTCAGATTGGGTCACCTGCGGTGGGGAATTACCCTGCTTTCCCCGAGACTGTTTCCCTTCCATTGTGCTCTGTTTGTCACATGTGCGCACCTCCATAAGGACTCAATCCTTGATTTTTCCGACTGCTCTGGCTGGCATCGCCAAGTTTTGGGAGGTTTGCTGCATATATCCACTTCTTTTTTGACGCACAGACTTTTCTTGTTAACACTTGCCGTTAATGATATATCTAACGTCTTGTATTTTAGCAATATATATTTGCACTAAGTTACACCAATCCTAATATGTTTCTTATGTTGTTATGTTGTTTTACCTGAGATTTCTCATCTGACTAGGTTCCATATGAATGGATAAATTTCATTTTTTTCATGCACATCTTGATATGATAGCATATTTGTATTATTAAGGTTTAGCACTTAGCTTTGTCACCATTGGGTATTTTTATTTATTATTAATTTTTATTTATTATTATTTTTTGTCACGATTATTCATCACGCTAATTTTGCTTTATTTTATATGCACATTTTGATGTTCATTTATTAACACATTTATTTTGTATTGTACTGTATTTCCTTAATTGATTTATACACGATCGTAGTATTATAGTTATTTTTTACCACCCTTTAGGTTCCACTATCCCACTCATACATAGGTCACACTTGTTACCAGTGAATTATTTTTCTCACTTATACACTAAATCACGAGTGATATACACGGCTGATATAACCACAATATATTAGGTTTTTCAATTACAATTATTGACTTAACACTAATCATTTTTAGTACCCCTACTATTTGTTATTCTTTAAATCCATTTTTTCACGACTGATATACACTGTCGACCCACACCTAATAGATCTTGACTCCACTAACTAGTATATACCGCGAGACATATTAAACAATGTTATCTGTTAGCGAAAGGACGAATAAAAGGCTTATGCTAGTATCACATATAGAGTCAACTTGCCCCTTAACAACAAATGCAGAAAGTAACATAGAGAATCTATCTATACACGCACTTTTTGCCAAACTAGAGGATGCAATCAATGTCGAGTGCAGGCACTGGTTAGATGCAGAGATGCTGCAGAAATATCTAGATAAAAAACAAATACCACGCGGCCTTAGATTAC